>NW_024070201.1:74699243-74815198 GCF_014754425.2 Oryx dammah
CACACACACACACACACACACACACACACACACACACACACACACACACACACACACACACACACACACACACACACACACACACACACACACACACACACACACACACACACACACACACACACACACACACACACACACACACACACACACACACACACACACACACACACACACACAGCTTAATAACTGGCTTAGAGAGCAGGAGAGGAAATAAGATGAGGAACAGAGATAAGTGCTTGTGAAAAGGAAGGAAGAAGTGAGAAAGGGCAAGATCTGGATAGGGCCGGCCCTCAAGGAAACAGCAACAACCTGAGAGATGCAGATTGGATCTGGCTGATGCACTGTTACACCCAGTGCCAGCACAGTGCCTGGCCCGTAACAGTACTTGGATGGAAAGCCTGAGTTACTTCACAGAGTCGGAAACTACTCTGCACGGCCCTTAGGTCTGGGCTTGGATATTTGAACAGTTTGGCTTCTTCCCAAGCCAAGCAGGGGCAACTCAGCCTCCAGAGTTTTGCTCCAGACAGCCCGTGGACGTCTCGTCCTGCAGGTGTAACCAGAGATGCACGGAGGCAGGCCACAGTGCCCGGGTCACCGGTAGTCTCCCCGAGGGCAGCGGGTGAGAACAGCCGGTCCCTTCCCTCTCGAGTCCCCAGCCTTACCTCCTGCCGGTGGTAAGAGGCGTTGAGGAAGCCACGGAAGCGCTGTCGCAGAGCCCGGCCCAGCTCCCAGTGCTGCAGCATGCCCTCCTGTGGGCAAAGCCGAGGGTTAAGAGGCCCGGGAGGAGAGGGACGGCTCATGAGGACAATGGGGGCTAGCCCCGGCTGCTTTCCACCTTGCAGTTGGAAGCAGATGGGTTAATCTGATCCCACAAGTCGTTTATTAAGGGGTTGATTGTGCGTGCATTGTGAGTGCCCATTTTAATCTGGGCACAGATGAAAGTGAGCTGAAGAAATGTGGCCAAAGTCAGCACCCACATGGGGAAAAGCAGTCTGGTGAGTTCTGCAGCCTGCTCTAGAGGTCACCAGTTCTAGAGCTCATCCTGAGCGAGCTGGCTCCTGACCCACCTTGGTTAGCTGACCAAAGCCCTGGGGCCATTTGTCTTCCTGATGGGGGTCCTTGGGATATGTCTTCACTGGAGAGCGGTCTCCATGTCGGTACAGCTGAGGAAAGAAAGTGGTTAGCCCAGAGGTCAGAGGGTCCTCTTGGTGTGGACACAGAGCCAACCTCTGCCCCATGTTGAGAGCCTTAACTCTACCCACTGCGAAAAACCCCAAACTAGAAGTCACTAACTTCTTGCCGCCTCCAGAGACTCTTAACTTGGTTAAGCAATGCCGCTGGAGGCCTTGGGAAAACCGAAAGTACAGGAGGGAAAGGGAAAGCAATGAAAGCAATACAGGTGTGTTGTGGGGGAGGGGACTGGAAAAAATCACCAAAGGCTGCCTTGGAAGCGAGTCTCTTAGAAATCATTGAACTACATCCCACTCCCAAGGCAGACTCACCGATCTATCCTCTAATACAGAGCTCCGTTCACCCTGCCCCCAACCCTAAATACCCCAGGGCTTCACAAAAACTGCGAACCCTTGCCCCCAACCCCGCAAGCCAGTCGTCTCCCCACTCCTCCAGACCCTCCTAGACCCCAGCAAAGCCCCGCCCTTCCCTCCACCAGCAGCCCGGTGCCCTCCTAGCACTGGCCAGCCCTTGGCGACCCCATTTCTCATTACCAAGGTAACGAAACGCAGAGTCCGGGCCTGGGTGGGTGACATCACCATCAGGTTCACACCAAGAATGAGCTGCATAAGAGCCGCCCGGCTCCAGGCAAACCGCCTGCCCGCCATCACCGCTGTAGTCTATGCAGCACAGAGGGTGGAACCCTCTGGGTGACACTTGCAGCAGCCACCCGGACGCACCCTTAAGAACACACGCCGGAAGTGCGCTTGCCGCCATCTTGGTAAAGGCGCGGGGCAGGGATGGTGGGAGGAGGAATCCCGGAGGGAATTCCTGTAGGAGGTTCGTGATCCTGCCGTGGAGGAGGAGCGTGGGAATGTAGCGCGACCTCGCCCTGCAGAAAGGGTTTGAAGACCTCGTCTTGGTAAAGAGACCCCTGAGTGTGGATTTTGCCTCTGCTCGTGGAGACACCCTTACCAAGGTGGCTCTTGTATTCGGCTGGACCGTGGCCGGGAAAGCGAGCGCCCCCTCGGGTCGGGGGGTGCCGGCAGGCTTGACCTAGAGCCAGAGCCCGTGCCGAATTGAGGCGAGGGGTGGCCCAGGGCGCCTGTCTCCACACGCCTTACTTCGGGTGGAATTTGAGCCTTGGCCCGGGCTCTTATTCCCTGAAAGAAGGCTTGTTCGGGGTGTAGGGCACAGGGTGTACCAGCCCTTTGGACTTCCTGTGTGCCTGAGGTTGGTCCCAGTCTAGCCTACTGCTCATTTCCTGAGCAGAGCTTAAGGTGCTCTCTCACTTCCCCTTCCAGTGCTTTTCCCTCTCCTCCCACCCGTCCACTTCCAAGTTTTAGATGATTAGAATCAAGATGCCGTGCCTCTTCTCAAAGGGGTTGGGTTGCACAGGATGTTCAGGCTGCAAAACCAAAGCAGTGAATCCTCAGGGGAGACATTTCAGACCAGTGGGGAGATATTATAGGGGTAAGGGAAAAGAGGATATCGTACAGTAGGAGTAGATGGGCTTTCCACAGAATCAGACAGAGGCCTGCTGGGCACTCATTGCTAGGATAAGGTGAAGCCAGTCTGGCTTCAGATCTTTGTGACTCTGAACTTGGGGAGGGACTCACTGCCCCAGGAAGTCAGGTCAAAGGCCATTGAGATGCTTTGATTCAGTCTGCCCCCGAGTAGCCAATTACCTCAGATCATTGGAGAAATAAAACCTGATTAGAACATGTGGAAAAAAGCAGAGTCATTATTTTGCCCCAGGACTCCAGATTGAATTATTTACATATATTTCAGGATCTAAACTTTGCTTCCAAAATTGTTATGGAGGAGTGAATAGAAATTGAGAGCTGAAGGCTGGGTAGTCAAAAAGTTCTTAGCCTTATTTAGTCACAAGCCCCTTTATGAATTAGATGAAAATTTAGTCTCTTCTCCAGAAAAATGTCCACACACAAATAGAATTTTGTACACAATCCCAAGAAGTTCATGAAGACCATTAATAAGCTTCATAAATCAGCATCTCTGAATCCTTGATGTAACCTAGTCCCCTTTTCTTCATAGATAAGAAAACAAATCCTAAGAGAGGAAGTGACTTGTCCAAGGTCACACAATTTAGGAGACTGGATTAAAACTCAGGTTTTCTGATTTCTAGTCAAATTTCCTTATAATGGGCTATTTCTCACAGGCTACTCAAACTGCATTGTTTAACTATATTCAGTGGCCTCCAGATATTTTCAATAAAGAGATTTCTAGCAAAGGAAACCTTTTCACGGGGATGGGGTTGGACGGGACATGGTTAATTGGCAAAATTCTGCATATTAATGGGAGTTGTTGAATATTTCATTTTAATATGCCCCTTACTCTCCTTGCAAAGTAGCCAGACTGTTGTGATATCAGAGTGTAAATCTCAGGCTTACTAAATTTTGGCACGTAGAACAAAAATCCCTTAAATTCATCTTTTGCTTTTCTTCCCACTTGCTCAAATATTTCTGTTTTCTTTGTGCCTGCAAATATCCGATGTAGGAAGTATTGATGGAGAAGATATTATTTCAGTTTTGATGGTGAGGAATAAACCCAGGAAGGGTAAGGATTGCATCACAGTGCATGTTAGAGCCGAGAGCGGAGCCCTGACTTCTGGACCCCCAGCTTCCGCATGTTTTCCACCAGATGGTTCTGTGGTTCCCACATCTTGATTCTTAGCTACAGCTGCAAAAAGAATAGATGTGTAGATGGATACATGGGCCTCAGTCCAGTTCAGTTCAGTCGCTCAGTCGTGTCTGACTCTTTGGGGCCCCATGATTCACAGCCCGCCAGGCCTCCCTGTCCGTGACCAACTCCCGGAGTCCCCTCAGACTCAAGTGCATCGAGTCGGTGATGCCATCCAGCCATCTCATCCTCTGTCATCCCCTTCCTACCTCAGGCCAAATAAATCAGCATCTCTGAAAAGGAGGCCAGGTTTGGGAACCACTGCTCTACTCTTTGTTGGCAGAAGTGAACCTAAATCCGTGTGAGGTCATTGTTTTTCCCAGTTGGGAAGGTAGTTTTGTGTAATGGAGTGAGGTGGAAACTTCTTGTTTGAGTTTGAGCTTTTGAGTCAGCTACACTTGTGTTCAAATCTGAGATTTCCTCCCCCGCTAGTAACTACCTCTTGGGGTTTTATATATAAGGAGAAATAAAATAATACCTGCAAAGATAAATGTATGTCATAGGACCTAATAAATGTTGCTTTTCTTTTTTTCCTTTCTGCCGTCTGTATCATCTCTGAACTCACGGACCTGGAATTCCTGGGTTCTTCCCTGTCCTGTGATTGGGAGGTTGAGAAGTTACTTGGTTGGCCTGAAAGATGACCCCACCCACCCACCCACCTCCCACTCCCCACACTTTGCAGCCTTCCAGAATCATGAGGGAGGCAGCAGGAGGCACTTGCCCCCCTCCTCCTCCGTAAGCCAAGTGTACCCTGTGGCCTGCTTCAGGGGAGCGCTTTGAGGGCAGTTATGTAGTGGTGCATGTGACCACGGCTGGGGCTGGGGGATGCGCCTGTCTTGGCTTCAGATTCCCTCTGGAGGTTGTGGGGAGCGGGAAGATCTTAAATGGAGCTCCCAGGCAGGATGCCTCCTCTCGGGATGGAGGAAGCACACAGGAAAGCCCCCACGGGACGGGGAGGCCTTACACCCGATACCTCCTGGAGACTGGTAGGTGGGTTTGGGGGTCTGGCAAAGTGAGAGGTGATTCCCGCTGCAGATGACTGACTGCTGGCCCAGTCCTTAGTCTCCAGGACCCCTGTGGAAAGACCACCAACAGGTTTTGGTCTTTGCCCATTTTGCTCTCCCCTCACGGGGAGGCTCCTGAACCCCTGTAACCTGAAGGAGTAACTCAGGCAGTCATGCTTCTTCCTCCTCTGAGACAAGGCTGAGGCTGACTCCCTGACGTGGGAGAGATGGCGCCCTAAGCTGCTTGTTCAGCAGCCGGCTCTGGCCCGGGTCAGAGGGTGACAGAGGTGGCTGGCGTGTGGTCGTTGGTCCTGGCCTGTGGGGGAGACGAGGGTGTGAGGAGAGGAGCTGAGGATCTGGAGTGAACGAGGGTCTTCTCCCGACTCCCAGAAGAAAGGTCATCAGACCCCAGACCAGAGTGCCTGGGTGTCTCAGTGGCGCCAACCCTTCCTGGCCGCTGGAGGAGAAGGGAGCCGGGAGAGGGTGTGCGAGCTTGAGACGGAACCGTTTCAGTTGCCCAAGAGCCAGAGTCCCTGGTTTTTTACCTTCTCAGGACAGCTGGGGCCTTGTGCTCATGACTCAGAGATGCCCAGCCTGGGGTGCCGGCCTTGTGAGGGAATGACCTCGTGATGAGAGGGAACAAGAGCAAAAGCTGGAGGCAGAACTTCGAGATGGGGGGCGTCAGAGGGGCTTTTCTGAAATGTGAAAATGAATACATGGGCAGATTTTGCAACACCGCCCAGCCTGCTGTCTTCTCAAGTTTTGCTCCCCAGCCTCCACCCGTTCCCCCTGCCCCACCCTGAGCTTCCTCCCGTCTCACCAAGCTCTTTGCTGTTTCTGCTCGCCCAGTCCCTCTCCCACCCAGTTCCCCCCACCCCGTGTCCACTCTTGCCCTGCTCCCTCTCCTCTTCCCTGGTGCCCTGGTCATCTCCGTGTCTGGCCCTCTGGCTGCCCGCCCTGGCCTCCTGTCCTTCTCTGCTTTAATGCGGGACCCATGGGAACTGGAGTTCACAGCAAAACAGGAAGAGCCTGTGAGCAGGAAACTGGGAGTCGGAGGGGGGGGCAACCAGCAGTAACCTCAGCCCCTTGCTTCCCACATCTGCACTGAAGCATCCCCAGGGGCCCCTGCCTCTCCCACTGCAGTCCCCACCCCACCCCCAACCTTCACCCATCTCGGCACTTAGCTGGTCCAGCAGACCTGAGAGGCACCGAGATGAGCATCCTGGACTCTGACGCAGGAGAAAGAGGACGACGGGACTCAAGTGAGGACATCTGGATTCCAATCCCAGCTCGGCCGCTGACTGTGTGTGGTCTTGGGAAAGGCTCTGACCTGAGCTCAGTGTTCTCCAGAGTTACTGTACCCTCCCTCCCTCCTGGGATGGCTCCAAGGACCAGAAGAGATAGTGAGGGGGTTGTATAGGAATAAGCACTGGAAGGTTAGTAGTGTTCAGAGTCAAGGTGATGGGAAGACCCATTGCAGAAGGAATTGGGAGGCTGATTGCTGCTGCCATCTCTAGTACTCTTACTGGGCGCGATACATCTGATACATTGTTTAATTGCCACGACAACCTTCTGTGGTAAAAGCCATTATTATTATCCCTGTTATAAAGATAGGGAAACAGAGGTTCAGAGACATTAAGTAACTTAGTTAATCAAGTGCTATGTGCTGTGCTTAGTTGCTCAGTCGTGTCTGACTCTGCGACCCCATGGACTATAGCTTGCCAGACCCCTCTGCCCATGGGATTCTCCAGGCAAGAATACTGGAGTGGGCTGCCATGCCCTCCTCCAGGGGATCTTCCCCGCCCAGGGATCAAACCCAGGTATCCTGCATCACAGGCGGATTCTTTACAGCCTGAGCCAGCAGGGAAGCCCACTTAATCAAGATCACACAGCAAAAAAGAGGCAGAGGCAAGGCCCAAATTTGAATCCAAAACCTGAGCTCAGAGCCTGTGCACTGAAGCAATGCTGTGGAGATGAAACTGACTCGAGATAACAAGTATAGGATAGAAGAGGATCAAACTGTTTTCCTTGTTTACTTATTCATTCAACAAACGGGACCACAGTACCTACTCTTGTTTCTACTCTATGTCAGGTTCTGTTACAGGGGAGGTAAAATCAATAAAATGAGGTGTCCACCTTCAGGGTAGACCTCGGTGTTCCAGGCAGCAGGGTTCCAGGAAGGCAGGGCTATGGTCTCAGGAGAAGCAGGACAGGGCCTGCCTTCACTTGTGATGGAACCCTTCCTATACACATGCTCTCAGGTCCTCCGGGCTGGTACCCAGAGCTACAGCCTCCCATCCCAGACCGTCCAGTGCTGAAGCGACTTCTTTCCACCCCCGCCTCCCCCCAGCCTCTTCCCCTCTCGGAGGCCCCCCACCCCCACCCCCCGCAGGGCACCCACAGTCAGAAACTCCCTGGAAGCCCTAGCAACCTGCCCGTCTCCACCCCTGCAGTTCTCGCAGCTTGGCCCCGGCCTGCAGATGGTGGGAAGAGCTGCTCGGCCCCTTCCCGAGGCAGGGAAGGCGGAGGGAGACTGGGAAACCAGGCTGGGGCTCGGTGTCGCAATCCGGGCCGGGCCGGGACCTTTGCTCTGCGAGATGTCTCCGGAGGGGAGGGGACGACTCTGGAGGCTGCGGGGAGTGGAGTGGTGGTGGTGCCTGGGAGGCAGCGGTTTGTGTAAGAGCCGCTCCGAGCCGCCGGGGTGAGGAGAGGAAGGGGAGAGCCGCGGGCCGCTTTGCGGGGACATGCGGCCGTCGGGCTCGGGGGGCAGGGGCCGCGGTGGCGCCGGGCCGAGGGGGCGGCCGGCCGGCAGGGGCGGAGTCAGCGCCGGGGGCGGGGGCGAGGAGGCCCGGGCTCCAGTCGGTTGGCCCCGGGCTCCCGGCCCCTGTCTCGCTCAGTTCGGGCGCCCCGGCCGCCGCCGAGGCCTGCGGACCCGGGAACTGCAGCATCCTGCTCTCCCAGCAAGGGGGCTCCAGAGACTGCCCCGGCCGGGAAGTCTGGCGGCCCGGGCACCGGTGGGTCTGCGCCTCAGCTCTGCCCTCGGGCTCTGCGTCTGCGTGTCCGGGAGTGGGGGCGGGGGTGCGGGGTGTCCCGGGGCTTTAGAAAGGGGGTCTCTGGGGAGCAGCGAGGGAGGATGGTGATGAAAGCGCAGCGCTCGCTCTAAGCCCCAGAATAACTTGTCGCGATCGGGGGAGGAGGTCTTCTAGGTGAACTTGGGTGACTCCCGGAGGGGAGAATTTTGTCCCGGGAAGTGGCAGGAGGGAGGTTTGTCTTAACTAGTGGTGTTTATCGCGGGGTGGAGGGAGTTTGGATCCCAGAACTTGTCCCGGGTCCGGCCCAACGCCGGCGGTCCCCAGTGCAGGAGTAAGGGGAGGGGGTTCTGACAGAAGCGGGGCGGGGTGGGGGTTGGGGGTCAAACGTTCCCTGACAGCCTGGAGCGGGGCCGGGGAGAAGAGGTGGCAGGGTAGCCAAGACATCAGAGTTGTCGACGGTCGGAGAGACCAGAGTTGGGACTCTACCTCGGCTCTACCGCTGCCTAACTGCGTGGCCATAGGCAATTTTCTTCGTGTCTTGTAACTCCTTTCCTCATGTGTAAACTGAATTTAAGAGTAGCCCTGATGTCACAGGGATGTGGTGAGGAAGGCATGGAAAGGCTTGGCACAGGTGCTAACACATACATGGCAGGTAAGCATAAGCTGATATGTGAGGATAGATAAAGGCAGAATCAGGAGGGGAAGGGACCCAGTTTGGGAAGAGTGTAACCTGGATCCTTCCTGCAGGACAGTCCCTTGGTAATGTCCAGGACTCCGGGAAGAGATGTCTTTGTGGCTGGAGGCTCCTGTGCCTGATGTATCTCCTGGTAAGCGTGTTCACTCCAGCCCTCTCCCCTGAGCCTAGCCCCGGCTCCTCTCCTCCCGCGGGAATCAGCCTCCTACATGACCTGCCTTCTGCCCTCCCTTGGAGAGCAGTTCAGAGCTGCTGTGGGTGTTGCTGACCTCCTTCTGCCCGGGTTACCTCTGCCCTGGTTCTCGTGCCTAGCCCTTGCAGATAACCTGCCATCCTTCTCAATCCGGGCTTGCTGCTGGGGAGGCTTGGCATGTCCAGGGCTTACCCAGCTTGGCTTTCAAGAGTCCTGTCTGATCTCTGAGATGGATGGACGTCAGCCCCACCCAAAGGATAGAGGTTAACATCCTCATTTAAGGTATTGAGGTGCAGGGGACTACAAGTGGCTCACCCTAGAGCCCACAACAATCCCAGGGTCCCAGAGCCAGAGCCAACGTTTTGCTGCCCTCTGTGGGTGGAGATAGACTTGCAGTTTCCCAGGAGAATGCGGGGGACCTGAGACCCTGTCTGTCTTTCGGGGTTCAGACTCTGCAGTGGAGCTGTGGGAACCAGATGCACAAGATGCAAGCAGCCAGCCCTTGGGAAGCAGCAAGTGCATCCTCAGGGAGGAATCCAGCACACCGCAGTCTGCTGGGGGCACTTCGAGGGTGGGGCTGGAGGCGCCAGAGCCCGCGGCCCTGCTCTCTGGTGTGGAGGCCCCTCCAGAGTCCACAGGTGAGGAGCTGCCAGATTTGGAGGAGGGGGCTCCCTGGATCTGGGATCAGGGCTCTTTACCTTACGAGATCGGGGTTAAGTCCAAAGGCTTTGGCGTCAACTAGACGTAAGCGATCTGAGTGTAAATCTTGCATCTGTCTTAGGCTCTTCACTCCAGTATTCTTGCCTGGAAAATCCCATGGATGGAGGACCCTGGTGGGCTACAGTCCATGGGGTTGCAAAGAGTCGGACACTAGGCTCTTCTGAGCCTCAGTAAAATGAAAATAATAAGAGCACCCATCTTGTAGGTTGTTGTAAGGATCAGCGCCTGTAAGGGCTCAGACAGCACCTAGGACAGCTTGGCGTATGAGAGCTCTTTCTTAGAATAGAGAGACTAGTCTTGGTATAATGAAGTGAATGAAGGTCACTGAGTGCTCAGGCCAGTGGCCAGCTGGGCACTAAGCCTTCTCCCCGAAGAAGAACATGAAGGCTCTTCTCTGCATCCAGAGCTTCGTCCACAAAAGCGGAAAAAGGGGCCCGCCCCCAAAATGCTGGGGAACGAGCTGTGCAGCGTGTGTGGGGACAAGGCCTCCGGCTTCCACTACAACGTGCTGAGCTGCGAGGGCTGCAAGGGGTTCTTCCGCCGCAGTGTCATCAAAGGGGCACACTACGTCTGCCACAGCGGGGGCCACTGCCCCATGGACACCTACATGCGCCGCAAGTGCCAGGAGTGCCGCCTTCGCAAGTGCCGCCAGGCGGGCATGCGGGAGGAGTGTGAGTGTCTGGACACTGGAGCTGGGAGCGGTCAGGCTGATGGGGAAGAGGGGACATGTGGCTGCCAGGGTCTGGGGGCAGACAGGCAGCTGAGTCTGCAGGCCTTCCTAAGAGTGGATTAAAGTCTCTTCTTTAGGGACTTCCCTTATGGTCCAGTGGTTAGGACTCTGAGCTTCCACTGCAGGGGGCTCTGACCATCCCTGGTCTGGCAACTAAGATCCCATATGCCACATAGCATGTGTTTTTGTTTTTTTTTTTTGTATCTTCTTTGTCTGTAACCAACGCTCTCTGCTTTTCTGGAGCCTCAAACTATTCCTGTGCC
The DNA here is from genome assembly GCF_014754425.2 of Oryx dammah. NCBI lineage: Eukaryota > Metazoa > Chordata > Mammalia > Artiodactyla > Bovidae > Oryx > Oryx dammah. Next base: position 74,709,753 of record NW_024070201.1, read on the forward strand.
CCATCCCTGCTTCCTGTCTCCCCACTTCTCCCCTCCTCACCCTGTCCTGCTCTCTCCTCAGGTGTTTTATCAGAAGAACAGATCCGTCTGAAGAAACTGAAGCGGCAAGAGGAGGAACAGGCTCAGGCCACATCTGCACCCCCGAGGGCTTCCTCACCTCCCCAAGTCCTGCCCCAGCTCAGCCCGGAGCAGCTGGGCATGATTGAGAAGCTGGTGGCTGCCCAGCAGCTGTGTAACAGGCGCTCCTTCTCAGACCAGCTTCGAGTCACGGTACCTGAGAGCCCTGGGGACGAGACGGCTGTGCCCAGAGCCCCAGGTGCTTCTTGACATCCGACTCAGGGCGCTGTTTCCTTCCTCCTTGCCTTTCTGGGCAGCCTTGGCCAATGGCACCAGATCCCCAGAGCCGGGAGGCCCGTCAGCAGCGCTTTGCTCACTTCACCGAGCTGGCCATCGTCTCTGTGCAGGAGATCGTGGATTTTGCCAAACAGCTGCCAGGCTTCCTGCAGCTCAGCCGGGAGGACCAGATCGCCCTGCTGAAGACGTCTGCGATTGAGGTGGCTGGCGGGCATGGGGGTGAAGGGAGGACCTGAACAGGATGTCTGTGGGAGGAGCCTCCAGCCAGACCCCTGGAAAGCCATGTCCTCCTCCCTACCCCCCCGGCCCGGGAAGTAGAGATGAGGGGCTGCCCTTTCCTCGAAGGTGCCCCAGGTCGAGACCAGCCTGATCACTGTGTGCAGGTGATGCTCCTGGAGACCTCTCGGAGGTACAACCCTGGAAGTGAGAGTATCACCTTCCTCAAGGATTTCAGTTATAACCGGGAAGACTTTGCCAAAGCAGGTGAGGACTGAACTCACACACGGGCTGGGCTGGATGGACAGATGCATTTTGTCCCATCATGCAGGGGGTCCATAGCGACTACAGAGCTGCAGGCCCAGGGTTTGGGCAGCTGCAAAGGGAAGGACCCACCTGTTTTTCCAAGACAGAAAGTTGAAATCCTGATAGTTTTCCCTTAACTGCCCCACATAGATTCCTGGTCTCTGTTGCATTAGGCCAGTAGTTCTCAGACTGTGCTCCCAGGAACCTGAGGCAGGGTTTCCACAGTGTCACCTTAGAGCAGACATGTCCTTCACCCTAACTTTAGCCAAACAAGAAGCTCCATTTAAATCTGCATTATATGTTGTGCTTTTGAATAATATTTTGCTTGAAGAAAAGATTTGCTTGAAGAAAAGCTAGGAAAAATACTTGAAAACCTCACTGAGCCCTTTTGTAGTCAATCACGAAAAACCTTTCACAGACGTGCTCTTTAAGGATCATGCGGACTGATTTCCTCCTTTTCAATTGTGCTTTCTGAGGAGCCGTGGCATTGGCATTAAAACACAGCAGACATGCCCAGATGGGGCAGTTTTAGGATAAGAGGGAACATTTCTGTCCCCATCCTATAGCTGGAGGACTTTCTCCAAAAATTAGTCACAGTGCTGTTCTCTATCTGATACTTGCTTGCAGACTAAGCAGTGTTGGTTTCCTCATATTCAGTTGCTGGTGCCGTTTGTGCTGTGGGAGAAGGGTTGGAAGGTAGAGGGTGTTTTGGAGGGACAGGACTGAGGCTGAACAGGAGACTGAGTGGTTTCACACCTGAGTCAGTGGGTCTGTAAAATAGGGCTGATGCTGACTCCATTCTCAGGTTTGGAGGATCCTGGTTTCCAGGGCAGAGTTCAGAAAGGTTTCTGGTGACTCAGGCCAGCTCTTGTCTGATCACAGGCCACCCAGTGAGCTTTCTAGGTAGGCCTCCCTTCACCACAGGGCATGGGAGGGCTGTGTGGGCACCTCTAGCCTTCTATAGTGCCCAGTGTGCTGCTTGAACGTAGAGACACCTAATAGGAGTGATATAATGACTTTTTCCTGCTTTAGAAGCCCAGCCCTGCCCCCTTTCTCTACCCAACCACGGCCTTCTCCTTCATAACACTCTCCCTTCTGAACCCTTGTCTGTTCTCATGTCTGCGTGTGTCTTTAGGCACTTACGGACTTGGGCCATCTGAATCTGCATCTATTTATAGATTCATTTATATAAGCGGTTTTCATGCCGTAGTGTTTGTCTTTCATTTCTCATGTTTTCAGTGAGGGGAGGAGGACAGCGGTGCTCTTTGGGTAGGTCTCCCTCCCCCTCCACCTCCACTGCCATATGCTGCATGTGTGAGTGACGAGTGACGTGAGCCGACCACACTGGGGGTGCTCACTCAGTGAGCAGCAGTGGGCCCTCACGGGAGATAAAACTCTAAAACTGGCTCGTCCTCCCAGGGGGCTGTTCCGCGCCACTCAAGGCTGGACACCTCACCAAGAAGTGCTTTCTAAACAGAGCTTGTCCATAAGTGGATCAAGACACAGTTGATAAACATCGGGGTGAAAGCACAGGAAGTGACTAATCGAGAAGCCTGGAATGGAAAAGTTAGCAGACGGTTGCTAAAAGACATCCGAGAAAACCTAGGGATGGGGTAGGGTGGAGAGAGTTTGACTGTGTTTGGGAGAAACATTCATTAGAACGCTATCCTTTAGAACAAGTCATGACTTACTGAACTTCAGTCTTCTCAGTAAGAAGACTGGTTCTATTTTTTTTTTTTAATTTATTCAACAAACACTTATATGGCAGTTATTATATGTGCCACTCATTATTCTAAGGACCCATTACGAGGTAGGTACTATTATTATTTCCATCCTAGAGATGGGAAAACCAAAGCCCAAAGAGCTTAAATAACTTAACCAAGGTTACACAGCCTAGGAAGTGGTAGATCCGGGACTCAAACCCAGGGAGTCCAACAACAGAGTCCACACCCTCAGCACACTGCTGTCTCCCCTGTGCTGTGGAAAATGAAATGAACTGCTACTATTCAAAGTAAGGCTAGTTGTCAGTGAAGAAGTCTTTTTGTAAACAAACATAGAGTTGCCTCTATTTCTAGTAATATGGGGCCCTGAAGAGTTCTAAGAAGAATTCTAACAGAATTATTATTGTGATTATTTAATTCAGAATGTCCTATATGCTGGGTGCAGTGCAAAGGGGTCTGTATGCTTTACCATTTAACCATCACAACAATTCTATAAGTTCAGATATGATTCCCACCTCACAGAAGAGGCTTAGAGAGGCTAAGCAGCTTATCCAAGGTTACACAGCAGAGCCTGGGGACTTCTGAGTTTCCTGGTAGCTTCCCAAATTGAGCCATGCTGCCAATGTCTCATGGGACTCACCTGGTGGCTTAGTGGTAAAGAATCCGCTTGCCAGTGCAGGAGACCCAGCTTCAATCCTGGCGTCAGGAAGATTCCCTGGAGAAGGAAATGGCAGCCCTTTCCAATATTTGTGCCAGGGAAATCCCATGGACAGAGGAGCCTGATGAGCTACAGTCTCTGTGGTTGCAAGAGTCAGACATGACTTAGGGATTGAACATCAAAGCCCATGCCACAGTCCCCAGCCTCTCTTCTTCCTCCCCAGGGCTGCAGGTGGAGTTCATCAACCCCATCTTTGAGTTCTCGAGAGCCATGAACGAGCTGCAGCTAAATGATGCTGAGTTTGCCTTGCTCATTGCTATCAGCATCTTCTCTGCAGGTGCGGAGGAGGGGCAACAGGGAAAACCAGCGAGAGACAAATCAGAGAGGGCTGCAGGCGCCGTGGGGCAACGATCGTGGGGGTGGAGGCCCTTGCTGTGTTCCTGTGGGATGGGAGAGGTTGGGTGCGGCAGGTCCCTATTTCTGGGGCTGTGATTTGGGGTATGGAAATGAGACCCTGGCCAGACCTGCCACTCAACTCTGTTGGTGACCTGTAGACCGGCCCAACGTGCAGGACCAGCTCCAGGTAGAGAGGCTGCAACACACATATGTGGAGGCCCTGCATGCCTACGTCTCCATCCACCACCCCCATGTGAGTCTCCCCACTGGCCCTCCTCCCTCCTCTCCACAGCTCGTCCCCAGCACACCTGCTCTCCCTTCTAGAACCCCTCCCTGACTGCATCGAGCACAGCCACTTCTCTGCCTCTCTCGCAACTCCCCTTCCCCTGGCCCCTCTTGCCCGGGGAGAGACAAAAGGCCCTACTTGTCCCTCTCCTTTCCTAGGACCGACTGATGTTCCCAAGGATGCTGATGAAACTGGTGAGCCTCCGGACACTGAGCAGTGTCCACTCAGAGCAAGTGTTTGCCCTGCGCCTGCAGGATAAGAAGCTTCCCCCGCTGCTCTCTGAGATCTGGGACGTGCACGAATGACAGTTCCTCCTTCGTGTCTTCTGTTTTCCTGGGCTGGATGACTGAGGCTGGGTGGCTGCCTCCTAGAGGTGGAGCCAGATGAAGGACAAACATTCCTGAGGGCTGGGCAGAGGAGATCCTCACGTGGCATTAAAGGAGAGTCAAAGGGTTGGGAGTTTTGTGGCTGCTGGGTAGTCGGGATATCCACACTGCGCTCCACGTGAACACTGTATGAACCCTGTCAAATGGATGAACCTGGGGGCCCCTTTGCACAAGGCTCTCCAGGCGCTGCCCAACTGCTTCTACCACTTCCTGTTTTCCCCCACAGGGCCCCCAGAGAAATTCTCCACTGTCCCTCCGCGGCTTGGCCGTAAATGCCTCCGGGCTGCCACACTGAGAGGTCTGGCACTGTTTCTATCAGTTCCGTTCAGTTCAGTCGTTCAGTCGTGTCTGACTCTTTGCGACCCCACAACTGCAGCACGCCAGGCCTCCCTGTCCATCCCCAACTCCCGGAGTTTACTCAAACTCATGTCCATTGAGTCGGTGATGCCATCCAACCATCTCATCCTCTATCGTCCCCTTCTCCTCCCGCCTTCAATTGTTCCCAGCATCAGGGTCTTTTCAAATGAGTCGGCTCTTCGCATCAGGTGGCCAAAGTATTGGAGTTTGAGCTTCAGCATCAGTCCTTCCAATGAATATTCAGGACTGATTTCCTTTAGGATGTTTGTGTAGGAAGACCAAAGTGAATTTAGAAGGAGAGAAACCGATTTCTGGATTGGGGGGTGGGAGTGGGGGCCCGCCCACCGGAGGCGGGAAGCTAGTGTGTCCTTGAGGGTCCGCTTCCAGACTCAAGAGGAGGGAGGCAGGTCACAAAGTGACAGCCTTGGCAGTGAGAGGGGACCTCCCTTTACCAGTCCCATTGCGCCGTAAGGAGACAGTGAGGTGCTGAGGCTGGGAGGCCTGCTTCCCCTTCAGGGATCGCGCGTCGTCCTTCTCTGGGGGAGGGGTGTTGGATTTCTTTTTCAGAACCAACGCCTCAGTCGCGCACCTGTATTCGCGCGTGCAGGTCCAATGCCTCGGCTTTCCTGAAAATCAAAGGACAACAATTCCTTCCTCTTGGTGCCGCAGGCCCTGTGGGACCGGAAAAAAAAAAAAAAAAAAAAAAAGTCCTCTGAAGCCAAGAGGAGGCTGCCGCGTCCCGGGTTGAGCCTCTCAGAAGGGCTGGACTGCATTTCCCAGCGGGCCCCGCGGCGCCGCCCACGCCCCCTTCCTTGGAGCGCACCGGGCGTAGGTGATAACGCGGCCGCGCCTTCCGGCCTCAAGCCGCCCGCCCCCCCCCCCCCCCCCCCGCCGTCCCGAGTTGGTAGGCTCCGCCGCCGCGGCCGGCCGCTTCCCTGCACGGGCGGCTGGGCGCTTCCAAACTGCAAGAGGCGGGGGGGAGGAAAGTGAAGTGAAGGGGACGGCGAGACAGTCTGAGAGCAGCTTATTTTGAGAAGTCGCTTCCAGAGTGAACGTACCATCATCAAATGGGCTGTATTACCGTGTCGAACTGAAATGTTTGCGCAACGCACACCCACAGCGTTCCCGTGGGTCCTCCCCTTGGCACGTACGCGCTCCATCGCGCTCCCACTCCCTCACGCCTAGGTGTGTGCGTAAACGCCCTTCTCCCGAGACCGGCTCCGCCCTTCGGCGCTCGGCTTGGTGCAGCCCCGTCCCCCCCCACCCCCGGGGGTGAATGGTACGGCCCCCGGCGCCCCTCAGCCTCCCCTGCCTTCACCTAGTCGGAGTGGTGCGCGGCCCCCTGGTGCAGACGCGGAACTGGCTTGCGCTCCGAGCGGCGCCCGGGTCGGGGAGCCACTGACGCCCGGCTTGCCCGGGGACGTCCAGCCGAGCCCGGCCGGTCCCCCTAGGCCCGGGAGGTAGGAAGGTCTGGACCACTGGGGGCCCTAGGAAGGTGTTGGGAATTGGGTTCCCCGGGGGTAAACGGATCCTGAGAGGGAACAGGAGCTCCAGGGGGAAGGAGTCTCTAAGGAGGCCCCAAAGGCGTGTGAGAGGGTATGGGGGTCTCAAGAGGCAGAGCAGGGGCCGGTAAGGAATGGGGGCGGTGGGGCTGGAGGTGGGGGCGTCCGGGATGCTGAGGGGGTTCGGGCTTCGAGCCTGGGAGCAGCTCGCGGCTGCAGGGCTGGGTTCCTACGGGGCGGGATGGCGGCCTTGGTTCCGGGGCGGGGACGGGGGGAGAACTGTCCAGCAGGTGAGGGGGCGGCCAGAGCTGTCCAGCCCGGGGGCCCGAGCCGTGCTAAGCACATGGCGAGCGTGTGTGTGTGTGTGTTTCTGTGCGCGTGTGTATATGTGTGTGCGCGCACGCGCGCGGCTTATCTTTGGTTAGGTTTTGAAGAAGAACATTTGGTTCTTTAAAAAAAAATTATTATTTTTAATTCGGTGTTTCAAAATTGGCTTGCTGGTGAGTGGAGACGCCGTTGTTCAATCTTTCCTGCAACAGCTTCCCTGCTCGTCCTCGTGCACCTCTAAATTCGTCCTCCTGTTCCTGTCCTCCCCTCTTCCCCATCCCTGCCTAGCGCCTGCCTCCTAGCTCCCATTCTTCCCCAAGCTGGACCAGTCTGTGCTGATGCGCTTGCAAGGTCACTGCCTGGGGAGGAGGGGGAGGGGAGAGAGCCTCCTGTCGTTGCTCACGTCAGCGAAGATGTCATATCGCTCTCTTGTTCCTGTGGTTTTACTGTTAACATCCTGCCCCAAACGGGGGACACATCCAAGGAGCTGGTCCGTGTGACCATTTGTAAGCTGAAAAGACAGATAATTTAAAGGTCTGTGGATGCAGTGGATGGTAACTGTGTAGAACTTCAGCAGGTAGGTTTGCGTTTGGAGCTTGATGCCTTTGGAATATAGGGGCTAATGATGGGTTCTACATTTTGTAAATGTGGTTGAGGCTAAAGGCCGAGTGGGTGGATGTGAAGACAGAGTGTTGAGTTATAGGTCATGTTAGAGGATGTAGAATCTTTGTGAGGAGGGGAGAAGGGAGAGAATAGTTAGGAAAGCCTTGGTTATCTCTGCAATCTGAATAACTGAAGGCAGTGGCCGTTGATGAGATATGAGCCGAGGCTAAAAATCCATCCTATCGCTAGTGGCCAGAATGGTCACGACGTCTCTGGGTCCTTGTGGCTTTGGAGGGAGATGAACACTGTAGAGCACGATAATTATTTCAGTTTTATCAAGTGATTCTCAGTTCAGAGGGGGCTGGGATCCCACCAAGAATAGGGGTCTGATGCCTAGTATATCAGTAGAAGATGCTCCAGGTGAGATCTTCGAGATTTTTTGGTTGTAAAGGGCTCCTGATTTTCAGAGTAAACATAGATTATTTCAAGGCTCAGCCTTGAGCTCTGGTCCTGCAAATTCTGTTTTATTTTAAGGTGCTTTGGCTATCACTAGGCATTTTCCACGTGATTCTTTTTTTTTTTTTTTTTTGGAGCAGACATTTTTATTGAAGTGTGGTTGAAAGTACACTGTTATGTTAGCTTCAGATGTACAACAGTGATCTGACATTTAAATACATCATAAAATGACCACCACAAACACATAGTTGTTTAGACATTGAGTTATGCTTTTACCCGTCTTCCCATTTCATTTCTGTGTCTCCCTCCCCTTCTCATTCTGCTTGGGAGGAGCTCTGTTAACAGTGCCCTACATTCTACAGTATGCTCATGCTTCCATAGCAGTGGAGAGACCCAGAGGGCTCTTGCAGTGCTAGTGATGCCTAGAAATGAGTATACGGCATGCTTGGGAACTTGGTTTTGGTTGTATAGAATGGAGATAATCTCTTAACAAAATCCAGAAATAGGACCACATGCAAACTAAAGGCACACGAGGGAGAAGATAACCTGATAATCAGTAGATGCTGTCAGTGGAAGAGGTGTCTCTAGATTCAAGGAGAATGAATTGTTATGGGCACTGGGCAGCTCCGGGGTAGCAGCTGCTAGCACTGTGCGGTCACCAAGCCGGGGAGGGTTGGCAGCTCTGCTATAAATAGTGCTGGGGCCAGAGTTGCTATGGAGACAAAACCGAATCCTATTACCTGCAGGCCCTCTATGGGGAGCAAGGGAAAGGAGGGAGAAGTATTTTGAGGATTTGAGAGGTGCTGTAAATAGTTTTTAAAAATTGTTAAGTAGGAGAGGAAAACGATGTAACTTCTCATCTGGATCAGGTAGAGCCTTAAGCCTACAGGGAGTGTTTGCGTTGTACCTGCAGCAGCAAGGAAGAGAGTGGTGTGTAAGAGTGTGTGTAGCGCAGTGGGTTCTGTGTGTGCAGTGGACAAGGTCCTAGTGTGGCCACGTGTAGAGCACAGAGCTGCAATGCTGGAAGCACTGAAAGGCGCCTTGGCGTGGAGTGAAACATTTTATTTAGGGACGTATATGGAAATGGACCAGGAAATAAGTTGCAGTTAAGACATGGAGTGAGTGCGTGCTCAGTCGCTCAGTCATGTCTGACTCTGTGACCCCAAGGACAGTAGCCCACCAGGCTCCTCTGTTCATGGGATTCTCCAGGGAAGACATGGAAGCTTTTCCTAATTTTTGGACTGTGGTTTAGAAATTTCCCTGAGCACCTCTCCCTCTCCTCACAGAAATCCTGTTGTTTCTGCCTTTAGATTCTTTATCTCTAAGATCCAGAAGGACAGGGCCTCATCCGAGTGTATTGTATTACTGATTCAAATCCTGGAACCACAGTAGAGGCGGAAGCCTATGATTCAGCACCAAGGGCAGAGCTAGTATCTGTAGCCACTCGGCCCCTTTCTTGCTTAAAGAGGGAAGAAAAATGGTATGGAGGCAGCAGCCGGTGCAGAGAGTCCTCGTTTGAGATCACATGGGGTAGAGTAGCCATCTGTTGTTGTTGTCTGAGTGCAATTAAGTATAGTCTATAGGGTAGTTTCACATCAAGCTGAATGCAGAATGTTGGAACAGAATCCACCTAGAGCTAGGAGTGCAGATTAGTTCTGATTAGAGAGTCTGGTTTGATCCTGATGCACCCTGAAGCAGTCCTGAAAGTGGCTTAATTTTTGTTATTATGATAATTGAGTCGGGATTGGACTGACCAGGCCTGTTTTTCAGAAACAGCCCCAGGAGTGAGGCTGGAAACGACCTGGTTCGTAGGGATGGGGAGATGAGCCATTATTTATCCTACTTCTTGACATGTGACTCTGTGAGCTCATAAGCCCGGACAGAGCTCTACACTGGGAAAAGTGTCACGTTCTCCTATCTTTAGTATTAAATGGAAGATCTTCTGACCTGGGTTGACGTGGAGAGGGATGAGTCCCTTAGGTGAAGCAGTGGATCTTATCAGTGCTTTTTTTCCTATTAGACTTGGCTTTTCGGATAACATCAGAATTCGTCCTGTGAACCTTGACTCCATGCCTGGTGCCTTGAAGTTTCTCTGAGATGAACTGATGAATTGGAGCCATGGTGCAAAAGCGGAAGTCCTGTCCTCGGTTACTTGACTACCTGGTGATCGTAGGGGCCAGGTAACCAGGAAGTGACTGATTTTGTCTAGCCATCTGGGGCAGCCACAAAATCTGTAAGGAATCCCCTTCCCTGCTTCCACGTTGCTTTGCACATCTCCTTCTTCTGTTATTTGACCCTGAGGGGAACTTTGCTGCCAGTTAGAAAAACAGAACAGGCGGATCAAGGCTACTGGCCTGGAGGAAGAGAAAGAGCAAACCTCTGCTCCTAAATAGCATCTTTGTGATTTTGAGCAAATATACTGTTATCTACTTCAGCTTCCTTATTTTGTAAAAAAGGAAAAGTACGTTGTGCTCCTTTTCTGTCTGCCTGTGCTCTTTGGGGAATTCATTAGCTAATACACCTTGAAAGATGCTAGTCATCTTACGGTGTTGGCGATAATCTTACTGTCGCCATTTGCCTTTCATTTCAGGATAGGCATCTTCATGGCAGCACAGACCTCAACGTGGCATGCTTTCCCAGGTCCTGCAGCTAGGTTACTTTATCCAAAAGAGCATTTATTTCTCCACTGTGGCTAAATTATTATTATTATTTTTTCTTTACTGTGGTTAAAACCCGAAAGAGCGTGCCATCGCTTCAGGCTGCTGACCTTATCTGTATGTCCTCCAGGCACCCGAGCAGTGACAGTGTGGCCCAGACTCCGGAACTGCTCCGGCGGTACCCGCTAGAGGACCACGCGGAGTTTCCCCTGCCCCCGGATGTCGTGTTCTTCTGCCAGCCAGAGGGCTGCCTGAGCGTGCGGCAGCGGCGCATGACCCTGCGGGACGACACCTCTTTTGTCTTCACCCTCACCGACAAGGACACTGGCGTCACCCGTTATGGCATCTGCGTCAACTTCTACCGCTCCTTCCAAAAGCGCGTGCCTAAGGAAAAAGGGGAGGCCGGGCCAGGGTCCCGGGGGAAGGAAGGGCCCCGAGCCCCCTGCGTCTCCGAGGAGGTGGGCCCTAAGACCTCGGAGAGCGGCCCGTCCCTGCAGCCGCCCAGTGCCGACTCCACCCCAGACGTGAGCCAGTCTCCGCGGGCCAGACGCCGGGCCAAGGCGGGGACCCGGTCCCGCAACAGCACGCTGACGTCCCTGTGCGTGCTCAGCCACTATCCCTTCTTCTCCACCTTCCGCGAGTGTCTGTACACCCTCAAGCGTCTGGTGGACTGCTGCAGCGAGCGCCTGCTGGGCAAGAAACTGGGCCTCCCTCGAGGCATACAGAGGTATGGTTCACTGCTGCTGCTCCGAACAGGGGAGGTGTCTGGAGTTGAGGTGTAGTTGGCTGGTGAGGGCCGTAGGGATTTCCCTCTAAAGCCTGAGGTCCCTCAGACCTCCTTAAACGCTTAATGTTAATCCATGGAAGTGAAAGACTGCTGCAGAGTTAGACCTCCTTCCATGATCGTGCTTGAAGTGATGCTGAGGAGTTGGGTGTTTCAGGATGGGCCAGACATGAAGTCCTTGCTGTGTGTACGTTCTTGTACTTGTCCTCACCCTTGTGTGCCCCCTGTGGTCCTGGCTGAGCCCATAGAGAAGTCTTCTCCAGTTGCCGTCGTCAGACGCTCTGTGGCTGCGCGGGGCTGCTGGGAGGTGGCCGCTCCCGCTGCTTACGCGTCTGCTCCTCAGGGACACCATGTGGCGCATCTTCACTGGATCGTTGTTAGTGGAGGAGAAGTCGAGCGCCCTGCTGCACGACCTCCGGGAGATTGAGGCCTGGATCTACCGCTTGCTGCGCTCCCCAGTACCCGTCTCGGGGCAGAAGCGAGTGGACATCGAGGTCCTGCCCCAGGAGCTCCAGCAGGCTCTGACCTTTGCTCTCCCAGACCCCTCTCGATTCACCCTAGTGGACTTCCCGCTGCACCTTCCCCTGGAGCTTCTGGGTGTGGACGCCTGTCTGCAGGTGCTCACCTGCATCCTGTTAGAGCACAAGGTGAGAGGGCAGCATTCTAGGCCGTTCTAGGGGAAGGGCTTCGAAGTGTGGCAGAGGCTAGACCATCAAAGATGAGGATTAGGGACCACATCTTTTTCATCACTTTTCTCTAAGAGATAACGTGATCTGAGGTATACAGTAGGTTCTCGGTGGGGGTCGAATTACGGTACCAGCATCACGTGGGTTAGGGGGCCCAGTGGTACAGAATCTGCCTGCCAGTGAAGGAGCCATGGATGCGATCACTGGGTCGGGAAGATCCCCTGGAGGAGGAGATGGCAGCTCACTGCAGTATTCTGGCCTGGGAAATCCCATGGACAGAGGAGCCTTGGCGGGCTACAGTCCATAGGGTCGCAATGAGTCTGACATGATTGAGCAACTGAGCATCATGTGGGATATATTCAGAGAGCTTGGCACTCAGCAGAATTATCCTCAACTGTACCAGCCTAATTCTCTGGAAATCTCAGTAATTCTGTACTGATGAGTGACCCTGGGATTTGGGGAATAAGAACTAAGAAGGTAAAGGAATGACTCAAGGGAGGATTTGGGCAGTGCTTACACTGGTAGGTGACAGGCAGGGCAGGGTGTAGGGCAGTGATAAGTGTGGAAACTAAGGTCCCAGGGCCCTGGCCTTGGTGAAAAGAAATTAAATTGTAGTGTCAGAGGCTCTTTTCCCTTCAGCCTCACTGATTCTGTCGAGCAACCCCTCTGGTACGGTTTGCGGCAGGTCGTGCTCCAGTCTCGAGACTACAACGCACTCTCCATGTCCGTGATGGCCTTTGTGGCGATGCTATACCCCTTGGAGTATATGTTTCCTGTTATCCCACTGCTGCCCACCTGCATGGCATCGGCAGAGCAGGTGAGTCTCAAGGCGCCTTCTGGCTTTGCCACCTCTCTTCTGACACTGCCCAGGTGAAGGCTCCATGCCCAAAGAAGTTGTAAATCAGTCCTGGTCCTGAATTCCTTGTCATAACTTACTTGTCCACAAAATCTGAACTAATCTGGTGGGAAAACCTAGGCTATTTAGGCTTTTTTTTAAAAAAAAAAAAACTTCTTTTTTTGTATTGGGATATAGCTGATTAACAGTGTTATGATAATTTCAGGTGAACAGCGAAGGGACTCAGCCATACATATACATGGATCCACTATTTATAGTTTTTACTTATCACAATTAATGTCAGGGATTATATGCTACTGGCTACCTCACTGCAGGTAGTACATAATATGTATAATATATACTATTACTTCTCTAAAATCTGAAGCATTCTGAACTTTGGAACACATCTGCCTTCAAGGAGGGATTGTGGACCTGTGTTTTCCTCCCTTGGAAAAATCTTGACCTGATAAGTGATCACAGTAGATTTTGGTTTTGTTCCTTGTCTTTTGCACAGCTGCTATTGGCTCCAACACCATACATCATCGGGGTCCCTGCCAGCTTCTTCCTCTACAAACTGGACTTCAAAATGCCTGATGACGTGTGGCTGGTAGATCTGGACAGCAACAGGGTGAGGCCCTTGTCTCTTCTGTGGGGCCTAGAATGGGAGTGTGTTCTGTTTTTCTAGATTACTGCCAGGATGGTCCTAAATTTGTGGGTGATTGCTACCGTGAAACTCACTGAAACAACTTTTCTTTAAAAAATGCTGCTTTTACTTTATTGTCTTAATAAGCTCTTGGTTAGGACCCAGAGAATTATAAGATTTAGTTTTTCTGGAGTTAAGTGTTTCCCCGCATCTTCCAAGGGCAGCAGAACAGTTACAGTTGCAGAATTATTACCTATGGCGTAGGTCATCCACTGGTTTTCTGGGAGTGCAGTTTCTACTAAGAAACTGCATTTCAGTGCAGATTTTTAAAAAGTATATTATTAGCATTCTGTGATGTGAATACATTCAAGCTTCGGTAGGTAGCCGTTATACGTGTTTGCCATAAAACTTCAGGGAGTAAAAAGTACAAAGAACGAAACAAAAACCATGATCCTGGTACTGCCCTGGTGGTCCAGTGGCTAAGAGCCCATGCTCCCTATGCAGGGGGCCCAGGTTCGATCCCTGGTCGGGGAACTAGAACTAAGAGTTTGCGTGCTGCAACTAAAAGATCCTGCATGTTGCAACTGAAGAACGCATATGCCATCACGAAGCTGGAAGATCCCCAGTGCCCCAGCTAAGACCTGGCACAACCCCATGAGCCTGTTGGCCAGGGAGGGTCACCAAGAACATTTAGGTATTCTGTTTCCTTTCAGGTGTGTATATCTGTCATATACATGCATATATATGTGTATCTATATACATGCATATATAATGTGTGTGTTTGCACGTATATAATAGTATTGTATATATATAAGGAGCTTCCCTGGTAGCTCAGATGGTAAAGAATCCGCCTGCCAAGCCGGAGATGCAGGTTTGATCCCTGGGTCAGGAAGATCCCCTGGAGAAGGAAATGGCAACCCACTCCAGTATTCTTGCTTGAAAAATCCCATGGACGGAGGAACCTGGCAGGCTTCAGTCCATGGGGTCGCAAAAGAGTCAGACACAGCTTTGTGACCAAAAACAACAACATTGTGTATCTAATTTCCTGTTCTTGTTCCTTCCCCTTACGTGAGAGAAACTCTGGAGCAACTAATTCTGAGGTCGCACCTTTGCTCTTTCTCTGGTGCAGGTGATTGCCCCCACCAACGCGGAAGTGCTGCCTGTCCTGCCCGAACCAGAATCGTTAGAGTTGAAGAAGCATTTGAAGCAGGTGGGTGAAGAGGGGAGCAAATGAGTAGATCTCCTTAGCCGTGGGTGGGCTCCAGAAAAGCGGGGTATCTCATTTCGGGGTGGTGGGGTGAATCTCAGAAGAAGAGCCATTTAGATTCCTTTCCATCCACTGTGTGCACCCCTCCCACCACCCTCTAGTGCATAAAACCACCCTTCACGTTCTGCTGTTTGTCACAGCTGCCCTTCTTAACGGCCTCGGAATATTCTCTTATCTCCTAAGGAGGGAGTCAGCAGTTTGGACGGTCTGGCTCCTTTCATGTTTTCTTCTTGAATTGATCTCTGGTCCCTACAGAATCATTTCTTCAGAAATTCCTTCCTTTGAGTAAACCCCGTAAACGCATCTTCATTGATTGATTTTCTTCTTCCTCTGCATGCTGAACACAGTACCTGAAGGTAAACCGTGATGAGACCCTGGCCCCCTGCCCTGCTCCATGTCTTGTGTAGGACCACCAGTAGATAGCTCTGTGTTTCTTTTTAGGAACTCTTCACTTGGAGAGTCTTCAGAAATCTCTCTCTCTGTTGTCTCAGTTACTTAGCAATACCTCTAGGTGAAATCTGTTTGGATTTACGTGAGTTATTTTGTGTCATCCCTCTTGCTTTCTCTCACTTGGCTCCATCACTACTGATACAATATGATATCTTGTTAGAGCTGAGTCTGGTGAGGATAGCAAGTTCAGAAGATCCTCTAGCTGTCTTCCTTTGCTGTGTTTTCATTCTCGATGATTGCTTTAGTATGACTAATGAGATGGAGAAGTACAGTCAGAATTGTGCTTTACATGTTCATAGGAGCTAAGATCTCTGGGCTCACAGACCCTGTATTCTGACCCCTGTCACTCAAAGCGAGGTCCCTGGACCAGCGGCATTTACTAATCCTGGACTTGTTAAACGTGCAGAATCACCTCTGACACACTGAATCAGAATCCGCATGCAGTCACATCCCCAGGTGATTTCCTGTGCTCGATGACATTGAAGAGACACTGCTGGGACTGCCCTGGTGGCCCGGTGGTTAAGAACCTGTCTGCCAGTGCAGGGGACATGGGTTCGGTCCCGGGTTGGGGAAGATTCCACACGCAGCTTCTGAAGCCCGTGTGCCCTGGAGCCCACACTGTAACTGGAGAAGCCCCAGCAGTGAGAAGCCTCCTCAGCACAACTAGAGAGAGCCTGCATGCAGCGACCAAGACCCAGTGCAGCCCCTCAAGTAAACTAATTGAAAAAAAAACAAACACTGCTGGTTTAAACCAGTGGTTTTCAAACTGGCCCATGGAGCCCTTGAGGGTTGATTAAGATCAGGACCACTGAGCATGCTTCAGAGAAGCTTTACTTTCATAGGTTTCAACTGTTGATGTTCCCACCTAGATCTCAATTGAAAAACAAGATTTCATAACTAAAACAAATTTGAAAACTATCACCTTGGACCTCAGGTGTGTTCAAGTGGCCTTGATCAGATTGGCTTAAGCTGAAGATTGCATAATTCAGATTGTTTTCTAAAGGTTAAAGTCTCCAGATTCTTGTTTCAGAGAGGAAGGCTCTTTCCTAGGAATTGACGTTGGCTGGCCCCCAGGACTCAGGGGACTTCTTCTTATTCCGCAGGCCCTCGCCAGCATGAGTCTCAACACCCAACCCATCCTCAATCTGGAGAAATTCCATGAGGGCCAGGAGATCCCCCTTCTCCTGGGAAGGCCTTCTAATGACCTGCAGTCCACACCTTCCACCGAGTTCAACCCGCTCATATACGGCAATGATGTGGATTCGGTGGATGTCGCAACCAGGTACAGGCAAGCCAACCAGACAGTCACAAGCTCTTAAATTGGGCCCTCCTCACTCAGTGAACTCAGGGCGAATTACTTCCATGAGCCCAGAGATTATTTATTTATAAAATGTGTATAAAACCTAGTTATATTTGCCACCTTAGTAAAAGCAGAGGAAATGGTTCATCATATTCTCAGGCCTTTTAGGCCTCGGGTGCAGATGGGGGTTGATGATTCTTTAAGACACCTTTCCCCTGGCTGTTGGAAGCTTGTAAAATGATGACCTCGGGAGGTGGTCTGAGGCCTCAGATCGTAGGGACCCTTGCTCTGCAGGGCACGGGACTCGGGTCATCTCACCATCCTCTTCTTCCCCAGAGTGGCCATGGTCCGTTTCTTCAACTCCCCCAACGTGCTGCAGGGCTTTCAGATGCACACACGTACCCTACGTCTCTTCCCCCGGCCCGTGGTGGCTTTCCAAGCTGGCTCCTTTCTAGCCTCACGCCCCCGGCAGACTCCTTTCGCCGAGAAACTGGCCAGGACTCAGGCCGTGGAGTACTTTGGAGAATGGATCCTGAACCCCACCAACTACGCCTTCCAGCGGATTCACAACAGTGAGTCCCCACCCCTCTGCCCCACCTCCTGCTTTGTCCTCCTGATGGCTCTTCCCTCTGCTCTCTCCTCTGCCAGTCTGCAGGCTGCCCCTGCCATTCTGGTTTTGCTTGAGACTTTCTTGCGCCTTTCTTTTACGCTTTGGTTGCTTTTTCTCCCCCTGTTGCCCACTCGAGTCTCCTTTTTATTTCTCCACGGGTAGACATGTTCGATCCAGCTCTGATTGGTGACAAGCCCAAGTGGTACGCCCACCAGCTGCAGCCCATTCACTATAGAGTGTATGACAGCGGTTCCCAGCTGGCCGAGGCGCTGAGCGTGCCGCCTGAGCGAGACTCTGACTCTGACCCAACCGATGACAGGTGAGCAGCAGGAGGGTTCTCAAAGGCTAGAAGGCTCTCACTAGCAAAGTGGCCGGATTTCATAGGGTTTAGACATTGGTCTGCAAGGCCTTGTGTCATACATAGTCAGTTGATTTTGTGTTTGTCTCCTCATTCTCTATCTTGTTCCCTGATCTTGAGTTACACGTGCTTCTCTGTTTTCCTAATGTGGGTTGCCGGTTCTTATCTCTGCCCCCTTTTTCCTGTTTTGTTTTTCTTGCTTTTCACTCTGCAGCGGGAGTGACAGCATGGACTATGACGACTCAAGCTCTTCTTACTCTTCCCTTGGTGACTTTGTCAGCGAGATGATGAAATGCGACATCAACGGTGATACTCCTAGTAAGTATACTCGGAGAAACTAGCTGCTCCAGGTGGGGTTTGGGCTCTGCGATGGCAGGTCTGCAGCTGCCATCCTTGAGGTTTGTTTTTTTTTTCTTTTTTTTAAAGAAAACATAAAGATTAATCTTCTCATTGGAGTATAGTTGATTTACAGTGATAGCTTCTATGGTACAGCACAGTGAGTCCGCCAGACATATCTTCCTTGGGTTTTGGCAGACGTGGACCCTCTGACTCACGCGGCGCTGGGGGATGCCAGCGAGGTGGCGATTGATGAGCTGCAGAACCAGAAGGAGGCCGAGGAACCCGGCCCGGATGGAGAGCACTCTCAGGAAAACCCGCCGCTGCGCTCCCGCTCCAGCACCACTGCCAGCAGTAGCCCCAGCACCGTCATCCACGGCGCCAGCTCTGTACGTGAGGGCTCGGAGGAGGGGCTGAGTGAGAACGGTGACTTGGGGTGTGGGACCTCATCTCTGTTAGGAAAGCTGGGGTGAGACTGTCACTCAATTTGCTACTTTCTCCACATTTCCCCCAGCCTCCTCTCCATAGATACTGTAGTTTAGAGCCTATGAAATACAATCTGACCCCAGAAGGAGGACACGCAGCCCTGTTCAGCGGTGAGCTGAGATTTCCCCTTGCATACTTTGTGCAGAGAGAACAGGGGTGTCACGGAGATGCTTCTCACACACGCCTCAGGCTCAGAGTCTACCAAGCCTGGCTTGGCCCTGCCCAGCTGAGAAAGATGGGAAGGCACCCCAGGCGCCGGGTGACCCCTTTGTATTTAATATGTCCCCAGGAACCTGTCAACTCAACAGAGGTGGACAGTAAGGCGGCAGGAGGCGTCCCCAAGTCCCTCCCCACCATGCCTGCCAGCGTGGGCAAGTGCAGCGTGGACAGACGTCAGACAGAAACTGGAGAAGGTTCAGTGCGCCGGCGAGCCTCTGACAGTCCGTGCCTCCAGCCCCAGTATGGCGTTCCCCCTGAGGAAGACGATGAGCAGGGCGAAAGTTACACCCCCCGACTCAGCCAGCATGTCAGTGGCCACCGGTGAGAGCCTGCGGATGCCCCTAGAGGGGTGATGGAAGGGCCTCACCCCGTGGGCCCTGGGGCGAGGGTAGACCAGCAAGTCTGGGCAGTCTGAAGGCTTGTGAGGCCTGGCATCCCCAGAGGCTCAGGCTTTGATCTAGACCTGCCTGTAGGAACCGCGGGGAGTGCAGTGTGGTCAGGCCCCTCCCCCCAGGACTCGGCAGCCCTGCCTGGGGGCTCAGAGGTGCCACTGTGTGTTCAAGGGCTCAAAAGCTGCTGCGGCCCAACAGCTTGAAACTGGCAAGTGACTCAGACGCGGAGTCGGACTCCCGAGCGAGTTCGCCCACCTCCACCGTCTCCAACAACAGCACGGAGGGCTTCGGGGGCATCATGTCTTTCGCCAGTAAGTGCCTGCGGCTCCTCCCGCCTGGGTCCCATCTCCGGTCCGGCAGGGCCTGACCACGGCAGATGCTGCTTACGACTTCAGACGTAGGGCTGGGTTGGCATTGTCAAGCTCCTCTTCAGGTGGTTTGAGCGATGCCAAATAAGGTATTTTCGGGGGCAGTCAACAGAGAACAGGGACAGATTAGTCACTGTCTTTATGCCTGGAGGTTTCGGTCTGTTTGAGGGTAAGACAGCTGGCGGTTGAACTGAAAAGGAATCATTTTATTAAAATCATAAACCTTGTACATTTATTTCCTGGAAATGTTCTGGTCAAATTTGATTTGAGATTTACATCTAATATCTTCTCTGCCTGGGGGAAGGACTTTTTCACGCACACACCTTGAAATCTATGTGACATTGGCTTGTACATAGAGAATATTACCAGAAATGAGGGTGGTGTCGGTTCAAGATTAAACACAGACTAGGGGCCAGAGAAGGCCATCATGGGGGTATCACTGTGATGGTGAGTTTTTTTTTTTAGAAGCCCGGAAGGGAGAGTACCAGCGTCAGACCGGAAGTGCATTATCTGCCAGACGTTTGCGCTGGGCCGGCAGTAGAGGAGAGGCTTGGGTGTTACCATGGGAGGCAGCCAGAGAAAGTGCTTCCTGGGGGTTCTGAGCATTCCTGGCAGTAGCCCTTTTGTTTGTCCTAAGTTAGCTGTGGTCCTCTCTAAGCTTAGGTGAGGGGCTCTGGGATTATGTCTGAAGAGGAGGAGGGTGGAGGTGGTGCTCCAGCCCCTGGAGGGGAGTGCTCTGACGCTTCACCCCCCTGACGCATGGCTCTCGCCCGCCCCCTGGACAGGCAGCCTGTATCGGAACCACAGCACCAGCTTCAGCCTTTCAAACCTCACGCTGCCCACCAAAGGAGCCCGAGAGAAGAGCACGCCCTTCCCCAGTCTGAAAGGTGACTACCGCCCTCCTTCTGCCAAGCCGAGGTCCTCCGGGAAATATTTCAGGCCCATGGGTGCTTGTCAGGAACCCCGTGTATGATGAATTATCTGACCCGGCTGTTGCCTCTCATATAACGCTTCTCGTGGCTCTCCCCGCGCATCGTATGAGTTCTCCGCTGGTTTTCAGGTGGAAACTGTCTTTTGTAGCTAGAGAGAAGGCCCTGTCGTGTCATTTAGGGTAACGGCAAGCGGGGATTACCGCTGCTTCCGGGGGCAACCTTTGTCAGAGGCGCGTAATCCACATAGGGCTCCTTGGCTGCCACCAGTCTCTGCCAGGCTCCTACTGTCTGGACTCAGGACAGACTCCATCCTAAGGAGCTGGCCCACCAGGGGATGGTTGTGAAAAGACTGGCAGTGTTCACAGAGTCCAGAGACCTCTTATTTTGGCTTCCTGTCAGCTCAGGGCCCCATGAGTGTAGCATTGGTTGGCATCGAGGGGCAGTTAAGACCTCATTGGATTTTCATTTGTGATCTCTGACAGTTTGACGGGCTCTTTTAAATTTACTCTGACTTTTGTTTATTTCCTTTGGAGTTTGTGCTGAAATATTTAATCAAAGAAGAAAGCCAAATGAGCAGCAGTTTTGTATATTTTTTAACTGGCCTGTTTCCCCACCAATTAGTAAATGTTAGCGATCTCAGGGACGTTCTTTGGTGGGGATGGGAGTGTAGGGTAGATGGGCAGAAGGACATCACGGCTAGTGGTGTGTGTAGGGAGCTCACCAGGCCTGCAGGGCGGATCGGCCCAGGTGCAGCAGCTTAGGGACAGAAAGGCGGCAGCGTCGCTGACTCTCATTTGACACAGCTGCAGGGGACAGGCGTCGCCATGCTCTCATTGCATGCGGGCGCTTCACTCCATCCGGGCGCTTCACTCTATCGACCGCACTGGTCCCTCCCACCCACTCCCCATCCTCAGCCCCGCCACCTCCCCTTGACGCCATCAGGGGGCGCTTCCCTCTGTCTCCCTGTGGGCCCTCCGGACCCCCGTGCTGGATGTTTCATGAAACAGCTGTCTCATGTGCATGCGTTCGTTGAGTACCTAAAGGCTCCTGGTGTCATTCCCCTGCCTCTGGCTCGGAGAGGCCATAGTCTTAAGGACAGTCTTTCCCAGAGCCTGGGCTTGTCCCCTTGGCCACTCGGCTTCCAGCCTCTGGAGGTGCCCGAGAACGAAGGTCACAGGCACTAAGCTTCGGGAGGATGCTCAGACGACCTGACTGGCCGCTCCACCGCGGGGTGCAGGGGGGTGGTATCGTGCTGCAGCTACTAATTGTGTATTTTGTGTCCCAGTATTTGGGCTAAATACTCTAATGGAGATTGTTACTGAAGCCGGCCCCGGGAGTGGTGAAGGTGGGTCTTGCCCGTGAGCTCTGCATGATCTTTTTTCTCCTAGCATCTCCTGTGCCTGCCCGAGGGCCATCCTCCTCCCGGAGCAAGCGGCATCACCTCGAGTGGCCCGCCTTGCCCCGCCCCCCGTGCTTGCCCGTGGGGCGTGCTGCTGGTGCATGTGGAGTGGCCTTGAGTCTCCATCCCCACCTCCTCCACACAGCTGGTCTCCACCTGTGCCTGCGTGACACCCCGGGGCCGCCCGCACCCAGCCCTCCAGGGAGTGGGTGCGGAGCGTGGCCGCCCAGGGGCTGCGCTGAGCCTCGCTCCTGGACCCCAGGAGTGACGCCATCTCCTTCTGCCTTCCTAACTGCAGGAAACAGGCGGGCCTTAGTGGACCAGAAGTCATCGGTCATTAAACACAGCCCGACCGTGAAAAGAGAGCCTCCGTCACCCCAGGGCCGGGCCAGCAACTCTAGGTAATGAAGGGCAGCGCTGTTTGTTTGTTGTTTGATTTGTTGCCCCTCTGTAAATATTGACTTATTTATTTGGCTGCGCTGGGCTTAGTTGTAGCGCTCGGGACCTTTGATCTTCGTTGTCATGTGGGATCCTTAGTTGTGGCATGCAAACTCCCCAGAAGCAGCATATGGGATCTAGTTCCCTGAGCAGGATCGGACCTGGGCCCCTTGCATTGGGCACGCCCCAGAAGTCCCCAGAGCCGTTTGAAAGGTTCTCAGAAGGAGGTAGTGATTCCTGTACCAAACCTGAGGGGTGCTGAAGAAAGAGAGGTGAAACCCCTCCCTACTCTGACTCGGCCCCCGTGAGGCAGCCGTCGCTGGTGGTGTGGAGGGTGGGGCCAGTACTGGGTCCTTGGGCACACCCAGCCGTCTGGAGGGGTGGGCTTCGAAGGGGACCTGGTGCTTTTGAAAATGGCTTCGAGTTTTTGCCCCCGGCGGCAGACATCTAGCCTGGTAAAAGTGGGGGATGCTCTGCCAAGGAGCTGCTGACCCCAAAAGTGGTGTGTGGACCCCCCCACCCACAGTGAGAACCAGCAGTTCCTGAAGGAGGTGGTGCACAGCGTGCTGGACGGCCAGGGTGTCGGCTGGCTCAACATGAAGAAGGTGCGGCGGCTGCTGGAGAGCGAGCAGCTGCGCGTCTTCGTCCTGAGCAAGCTGAACCGCACAGTGCAGTCCGAGGAGGAGGCCCGGCAGGACATCATCCCCGACGTGGTCAGGGCCGGGGCCGGGGGTCGCCCGGGGAGAAGGGGCGGGGACGCCACGTTGGAGAGAGCGGCGCCCACTCTCGCCCCGGGCTGTCGTTGCAGGAGATCAGCCGGAAGGTGTACAAGGGCATGTTGGACCTGCTCAAGTGCACGGTCCTCAGTCTGGAGCAGTCCTTCGCCCACGCCGGCCTGGGTGGCATGGCCAGCGTCTTCGGGCTTCTGGAGATCGCCCAGACCCACTACTACAGTAAAGGTAGGGGTGGGACCAGCAGGGCGGCGTGCCGTCCGCAGAGAGGGGACTCGGCCCTTTGACGGGACTCCCAGTGCCAGGCTGCTTCCTCTGAGGCTCTGGGCTTTTCTTTTCTAGCACGTGTTTTTATGGGCAGATGTTCTGTCGTGGGAGAGAACGAGACCCGCTTTTCTTTCTCTGCACCTCTTCCTTCCTCCTCCTCCTCTGTCCTCGCTTCTCCCACCTCATTCCACACCTGGACTCTTTTTTTTTTTTAAAGAAACACTTAGTTACTTATTTGGCTGCGCAAAGATGGTCTTAGTTGCAGCAAGTGAGACCTTTAGTTACGGCATGCAGACTCTCCGTTGCAGCACGTGGGATCTCGTTCCCTGACCAGGGATCGAGCGTGATCCCCCAGCGTGGGGGGCTCAGGGTCTTAGCCACTGGCCCACCAGGGAAGTCCTCTCCGTCTCCTTTGACCTCTTCGTGTGTTTCATCTTTTCCTCAGAACCAGACAAGCGGAAGAGAAGTCCCACGGAGAGCGTCAGTACACCAGTCGGCAAGGATCCTGGCCTGGCTGGGCGGGGGGACCCAAAGGCCATGGCCCAGCTGAGGGTCCCCCAGCTGGGACCTCGGGCACCAAGTGCCCCAGGAAAGAGTCCCAAGGAACTGGACACCAGGAGTCTAAAGGAAGAGAACTTTGTGGCATCTATTGGTGTGTATCAGTGCTGAGTGTGCTGGAGGAGTTCTGGCTTCTTCAGTGTCCCTGCCTCCTTTCAATTCATCCAGAATCCCGCCTCTCTCTTCCCCACGCTTTGCTTTCCAGGCAGGGAGACAGACTTGTGTCCATTTCTAGCCGTGTCTCTTTACTTCTCTATCCCTTATGATTCATTCACACTCACCACCACCTGAGCCTTAAAGGAAGAGTGGAAGTTTTGCTTAGGGGCCAGTGGAGCTTACTGCCGGAGTCTGAGCTGGACTCCCCGTCCCTCCCTCTCTCATTTACATTGGGATTGCTTCACGTGGTGGAGAGTTCCTGGAAGCTGTAAGGCAGTTTACGGATGCATCTCTGGGCTGTAACACTGTGATGGTCGGGGTCTCTACAGCCAGCTTTCCCCCGACCCAGGCATCCCACTGCCCTTGGACTTGCTCCTCTGGGGCATGTCCAGCCACCCCATCTCCCTGGGTTCTAGACCTTGAGGTCCAGAGTTCTGAGTCAGCTCTTCCCCGCTGGACTTGGTATTAGAGCTCGCTTTACATGTGGTGTTTCTCCATTCCCACTGAGGCAGTGCCTGGCGAGCTCTCGGGGCGTCGGTCTGACTCACTCCCCACCTGACCTGGAGTCACCTAGATTGTATCTCTCTTGTTTTCTGGTTCTAGATCCCTGGGGAACATGCTTCTAACTGAAGCATGTTTTTGCCACATCCATGAGCCAGTGACTTTTACTCTGGCCTTCTCTAGCCGGCAAAACACTTTCCTGGAGGCAGCCAGCCATGCCTGTCTCCTCCCTGTTGTGACGCTCTAGAAACTATACTGACCCCCCAGTCTGGAGATCTGGCCTCCAGCAAAGAAAATGACTTTGGACAGATTGCTTCCCTTCAGGATCTGTATCTCCTCACCTGGGAAGCGAGGAGATTGGACCGAGTAGACGTTAAAGTTCTTTCAAGAAAAGAATTGCTGCGATGACTGTTCCCTCTTCTGTACTAAGCATCTTACTTCTACTAAGATGCTCTTCTTGACCATTTAGGTTTCTCTGCCACCTCTACTGGCTAAGATGGGTCTTTTGGCAGTGCAGGCACTGATTCTGAGAGTAAGCAGGTGTTTTGGTAGCAACAGGGAAGGATGCTAGCTGCCTGCACAGGTGGCCTCTGTCCAATCCAGAGGAGCGCCCAGATCTGTGCTGATGCTTCTGGGGCCCCGTGGCTGCACGAGGTGGTCCTCTGTCTGATCTGGAATCCTTAAAGTTTGCTGTTCCTCGGCTCATTTGGCAGAGCGAGCACGGTGTGGTGGAAGCTCTCCCTGGTCCAGGGTTACGTGATCTTGAGCAAGTGTTTCAGCCTCTTTGGGATCAGTCTCCTCACACCAGAATGAAGGAGCTTGATCAAAGGCTTCTCTGGCTCTGACATTCCGAAGGATTTTTTACTGACGCATTGAGATGCGGAAAGGAATTTAGTTCTGGAGCTGGGCAGCAGGGGGAAGGCATTAGATCTCTTGATGTTTTACCCCCTACCCTTCCCCTCAATGAAGATCTCTCTTGATCTCCTGATCTGTAGTCCTGTGCCTGAGACAGAAGCAGCTTGGGTGGGTGGGGTTTCCATTTCATCTGTCTGACCAGCCTCTGACTCTCTCTGTCTTTCTCTCCTGCTTACATTGCATCTGGGGTAGAATTGTGGAGCAAGCACCAGGAAGTGAAAAAGCAAAAAGCTTTGGAAAAACAGAGTAAGGAACAAATGCCCCTTCCTGTTCCCAAGTCCCCCATACCTGCCAACTCCCCAGGCCCAGTCGGGGCAGGCGCCTTTGGTCAGCCCCACCCCAAATTTGCTCTTGGGGGGTATTTGGAACGAAAGCAGGTAGGTGGTGTGTGACACCTAGGTATGTGCTCGTAGGCTGCTTCTGCCCCTTCCCCTTGCAGTAAACCAGGCGGTGATCAGGGCATCCGCTGCGTAAAGGCCCCCAGAGCTGGGTTCTCTGTCGCCCCAGAGTTGGTGGGGAGAACGTTTGCCTACTTCAGCGCCCCTCATTGGCTGAATCTCCCGCACCCACTGGAAGGCCTGTGGGCACAGTTGGCAGAGATGGTTGCTGTCCCTCCGTGTTGAGTCTGCAGCTTCCCGACTCTCTGGTGGCTTGCCTAGGCACGCTTTCTCGCTTTCTGTCATTCTGTCCTTCTGCCATACCATTGTGGATGGGCGGGAAAGACGGGTGTGCCTTTTAACCCGGAACGTGGAAGCTGTGGGAGGTGGGTGGGCAGTGTCCATTGAAACAGCTGGTGGTCTTTAATTTCCTGGGCTCCTCCTACTCTGGTCCCTTCAGACAGATTTACGGGAAAGCGCAGGGACCGGGGGACCCTTAAAGGCCCTCAGGCCCCGGTGGAGCGCTGACCCGGAGTGCAGTGGAGCGTGGTTGGTTTGTGTAACTTTTCCTCCTCAGGATGATGCAGTCAGAGTCTTCTCTAGCTAAGAAGGTGACTGCAGAACCCCTTGAGACCAGGTCTGATTTTTCCCTACCTGGTTCTTAAGGCATCTGGGGACTTCTTCTTCTAGCGGGGCCCGAGTGAGTGGCAGTCCCTGGAAAGGTGACTGGGACACGCGGAGCAGGTCTGGGGCCAGGCCGTGCCTCTGTCCCACTCCCTTGGCCAGCCTGCCCCTAGCCTGTGTGCCGAGTAACACAAGTCTTCCCCTCCTCAGGGCCTGAAGTAATCAAACCCACCTTTGACCTTGGTGAGACCGAAGAGAAAAAGTCCCAGGTCAGCGCAGACAGTGGTGTGAGCCTGACATCTGGTTCCCAGGTTTGTGACAACCTTGTTCAGAATCGTGAGCGTTAACAGTTTGCTATCTCAGAACACTTTAAGACCAAAACAAAAAGACAACCTTGAAACATCATGAATATCCAGTCACAGAAGAATGGTGAAATAAGTGTAATATATCCATGTAATGGAGAAAGAAATGGCAACCCACTCCAATATTCTTGCCTGGGGAATCCCAGGGACGGAGGAGCCTAGTGGGCTGCCGTCTGTGGGGTCGCACGGAGTCGGACACGACTGAAGCAACTTAGCCGCAGCAGCAGCAGCATCCATGTAATGCAATATTAGTATCCATTAATGACTGTATTTTCAAAAATTTAGTGACATGGGAAAGTGTTTACAAAGCTATATACAGTGTGAATCAGATTTTACTTTTAAAACATAGATAGAAAAGACTGAAAGGAAGTATGCTAAGATTTAATAACAGTGATTAATGTGGGTGGTAAGTTTATGGCTTTTTAAAAAAATTTCCTTATTTCTTTCATGTATTTTCCATTCATTGTTTTTCTTATTCTGTAAGTCCTACATATTTTATATTCAGGAAAAAGGGCTGATTTCTCATGACCTATCCAGGGATGACAACAGAAGGGTGGGGATGGGAGGAGGAAGAAGATACAGTGTTTCTTAGGGAAACAGAGCGTGGATGGGTCTCCTCCCTGCTGTGTCTAGTCTGCATGTCTCATTTCAGAGGACCGATCCAGACTCTGTCATTGGTGTGAGTCCCGCCGTGATGATCCGAAGCTCAAGTCAGGACTCTGAAGTTAGCACCGTGGTAGGGGAACACCACGCTGGCGCCTTGGTGGGCGGGGTGTGGGTCCCCTTTGGAAGGGTTCCTGTGTCCTGTGGAGGCAGGTCTTACTCTCAGGTCAGCTGGGTTCTCTTGGTGGAGATGTGTACCTGTCGTAGGTCCTTGTCCATGGGCTCAGACCCTGATATTTCACCCAGGGCATCTCCTCATCTTGTAAAGAAGGTACTTCCAGAGGCTGTCTTAACATGCCTTTGAGGCTGGGTCTTTTTTTTTTTTTTTCCCATGGCAGCAGAAGGCTCTAAGAAGCTTGGCATCTCTGGGACGCACCCCTGGGGGAGATCCCTTACCGCCTTTCTTCCTTTGCAGGTGAGCAACAGCTCCGGAGAGACCCTGGGAGCAGACAGCGACCTCAGCAGCAGTGCGGGCGATGGCCCAGGCGGTGAGGGCAGCACCCACTTGGCAGGCTCTCGAGGCACCTTGTCTGACAGTGAGATCGAGACCAACTCTGCCACCAGTGCCATCTTTGTAAGCTCAGTGGGATGGGGCTAGGTTAGAAAAGGTTGAAACTTAGGAGGCAGTTAGGAGGCAAAAGGGAAGGCAGGCATGGATAACCTTTGTATATCTGACCCTCAGGAAAACGTTTCTTAAATTAGCTCTTTGCAGAGTCATCCGACGCCATGCTCTGGGACTTTCAGAACCTTCTCCTGAATCATTGATGAGTTAGGCTTCCTACCCAGTCACATAAGGGCTTCAACTCCTGTGTGGCAATAACCCCTGTGTTTAAAATAAACAAAGCGATGCCTTTGTGGCCACATCAGGGCAGCTGCAGCTCTCGTTTTGTCCCAGTCAGCCTGTTTTTATTCTGGTCACTGCTTTGTTTATGTAGCACCTTAAAATAGCATTTCATTTGAGTGTATTCCTAACAGTTATTTGAAGCTTTACTTTGTGAGTAAACATCTATTAAGTGATTGACTAAATGCCAGATTCTGTAAGAAAGAATCTGGGGTGAGAAGGCATGACTCTCCTTCTCTAGAAGTTTGCAGTTCTGTATGTTGCTATGACTGATCTCTTCTGATAAGTAAGGGAAACAAAGCTGTAGGGGGGAAAAAAAAAAAAAGATCTTGCCCTAAGTTATACAGTAAGCCAGGGATCAGTAGGAATTAAATGAACTCTTTTTAGTCCCTGTCTGTAGACATGCTGCCCTGCAGTGTATACGGGCATCCCCAGGCAGCGTTAAGGGTCCTGCTGCTCTCACCACTTGGTCAGGCAGAGCTGAGGATGAGTGTTCTCCGCCTGAGCTCAGAGGCCCTCATCTTTGGTCTGTGGGGAGAACGGGAGAGCAAGTTTAAATGAAATATAGCAGGCAGCCCTGGCAGTCACTCCCACCCAAGGGCCTTGTGCAGCCCTGCTTCGGACAGAGCCAGTGACATCCCAGAGTGGGGGGTAGGGGTAGGATTGAATCAGCAGAGCCGTTCAAACTCGTGGACTGTAACTCGCCCTGAGTCTAAACAGACCCCTTTAATTAAGAGCATCTTAAATCCTTCTAGTCTGCTTCTGTTCTGGAAGCTGAGGTACATGCTGTGCCGAAGCTGTCTTGCAAGAAGCCACTCAGCTGTGGGCTCCCCTTCCTGGCACCTTCCCGGGACAGATTCTTTCTTGTCCTGTGCTTCTGGGTAAGGGTGCTTCCTGCAGTTGAGTTGCCGAGAGCAGTTAACCTAAATTTCTTGGCTCAAAAAAATAGGCTGCTTTGGCAAGAGATAGCATTATATTAAGTTAGTACGGTTCCCTGAACGAAGTCTTGGGCTGTGAACCAGGCAGCTGGCGTTTGCACACACTCATTAGGTGTTTATTGCCCAGGAACCTCTGATTGGTGGCTTCTGTGCTTACGCTGCCTCACGTATTGTGAAATGGGTGTGAGAGCTACCCCTTCCCCAGCTGAAAATCTCTCCCGAATGAACAGAAAGCCTAATGTTGTGGAAGTGGCAGATAAAGTGGTGTTTTTATGTGGGAAGATATTTCTAAGAGATGGTAAGAAAGAAGACATTAACATTTGTCAAACACCAGCCATGTGCCAGGGGTAAAGAACCTGCCTGTAGGTGCAGGAGGTGTAAGAGACGTGGGAGTCTCCTGGAGGAGGGCGTGGCACCCACTCCAGTGTTCTTGCCTGGAGAATCCCATGGACAGAGGAGCCTGGCGGGCTGCAGTCCATGTGCTCGCAAGGAGTGGGACACCACTGAAGCAACTTAGCTCACACACGTGTGCCAGGCACTATGAGTGATTTTATATGTCTTCTGATTTAATCCCTGGAATAGTCCTGTCGAGTGGGTATTATAACCTTCCTTTTACAGATGAAGAAAATGAGTCTGAGAAGCTAATCAGTTTTATGCCAAAGATAACACAGCTAGTAAGAGGCAGGGGTCTGATTCTTGGTCATTCTCAGTTTAAACCCAGTGTTCTTTTCACTGTGTTACACTGCTACCGAGAATTTGTCTAATTTTTAAGAGCAGAGAGTCTTATAGAAACGAAAGGAGGTAAAAATAAGTAAAAATGAAAGGTCGATTACATGTTTCGGGAGGCAATAACTGAAAGCAGTATTATCAGATTGACTTATTTTTAAAAAACTTTCTTTTATTTATTTTTGGCTGTGCTGGGTCTTTGCTGAGTGAAGGCTTTTTCTCTAGTTGCTGTGCATGGGCTTTAGGGAGCATGGGCTTAGTTGCCCCGCGGCATGTAGATTCTTCCCAGACCAGGGATCAAACCCGTGTCCCCTGCATTGGCAGGTGGATTCTTAACCCACTGGACCACAGAGAAGTCCCAGATAGACTTCTGTTTGAAGTGAGAAGAGTGGCAAAGGCAGGGCTACTGGAATACTTGTGGCTAATGATGGTGGCCGGTGTGTGAGCCTCTTTTATAAGCTGCTTGGTTTCCTTTGCCCCTTCCCCTTGGTGCCCCGGCAGCTG
The DNA here is from genome assembly GCF_014754425.2 of Oryx dammah. NCBI lineage: Eukaryota > Metazoa > Chordata > Mammalia > Artiodactyla > Bovidae > Oryx > Oryx dammah. Next base: position 74,739,644 of record NW_024070201.1, read on the forward strand.
ACCTGCTGTCTCTTCTCTCTAGGGTAAAGCCCATAGCTTGAAGCCAAGTGTAAAGGAGAAGCTGGTGGGCAGCCCAGTTCGCTCTTCTGAAGATGTCAGCCAGCGAGTCTACCTCTACGAGGGACTCCTAGGTGAGAAACAGACTGGGAAGGCCTCTCGTGCAGGAAGGAAGCAGGCCTCGGCCAGGGAAGAGGGTGGCATCAGACAAGTAGCTGCGTGGCCGTTGGCTGATGTCAGTGTGGATGTGAGAGGGCGTTTTTATATCTGAAGCCGGCGACTGTCGGTCTGGAGAGAGGAAGGCAGTGGGAGAACGCTAGGAGAGACTGAAGTCCGGTATTAATCGACAGTCTCTATCTTTCTGTCTTCTTTTACTTTCTTGCTACCATGGTCCTTCCTGCTCACAAACTGGCAGGAAGGGACAAAGGATCGATGTGGGACCAGTTAGAGGACGCTGCTATGGAGACCTTTTCTATAAGTAACCAGCTTTCTGTGTGTGGTGTTCATCCCTCCTCCTTGGGAGGGACTGGGCCTCACTTGGAGGCAGCTGGGGCTGGTGGCAGGAATGCTGGATCTGGGGTGGCGAGTCTGATGTTTCCTTTGCTCTGGAATTTGTAAAGACTCCCTTCCTTGCTGGAATTTACTGTTTATCTTAGTCTGGCAGCCGCCTTCTCTATCTGTTATATAAGGCCCTAAGAAACCCCCTCTTCCACACAGGCAAAGAGCGCTCCACTTTATGGGACCAAACGCAGTTCTGGGAAGACGCGTTCTTAGACGCTGTGATGTTGGAGAGGGAAGGAGCGGGCATGGACCAGGGTCCCCAGGAAATGATGGACAGGTGTGCAGCTTGCAGACCCTTGGCAAAGGCAAATTCGGCCCCTTCCCCGTTAACTCTGCCTCCTCCCACCTGGGGGCTGACGTGTCCCGGTCTCCCGTTCAGGTACCTGTCCCTGGGAGAACACGACCGGAAGCGCCTGGAGGACGATGAAGACCGCCTACTGGCCACGCTGTTGCACAACCTCATCTCACACATGCTGCTGATGAAGGTAGGGCCAGTCTTGCTTCCGCCCAGCTACTGCCAGTGCTGAGGACAAGGCTTGTTCCTGTTGCCTGAATCCTGGGGCAGTCGGGAAGAGTCAGGGCGTCCTGCTAGGGCCTCTTCCTCACTGAAGGTCTGAGGCCTCGCTGCAGCTCATTTATCCCCTTCACTGAAGCAGCCAGGCTGCTGTACAGCTGGGGAGTGTTGTAAAGGTGATGGATGATGGCTTGCTATTTGTTTCTTTTGAATTTTAAACGGGCTTCCTTTGCTGAATATTTTTAGGATGCCTGTCAAACTCCCCAGAGGATTCAGTGGAAAAATAATTTTTTTTCAAGTAGTAGATCCTTAGAAAGAATGCTCAGAATTTACTTTTCAGCACTAGTCCTTCATCATATAGACTTTCCCGTAGATGTAAAAAGCACTCCTCATTGGAAAAGCAGTGAATGGCAGATTCTAGTTTGACTTAGTTATATTTGGTTTTTATAGCCATGGAAGAGAACTGTGTTCCCAAGTAGAAGAGTCCTGTTCTGAAAGGACCTGGCAGGTAGAAGAGAGTTGTTTTGAGAATGAGTTCCTGGGTTTTTGCTCCACCTGTTCTCCCAGCCTCTCTTAATGTGAAGACATGAGTTGATCCAGTGGAGAGAATACCCTGCAGTCACTCTTGGTTATTAAGGTTCTGTTTTGGCTTTCCAGGTAAATAAGAATGACATCCGGAAGAAGGTGAGGCGCCTGATGGGAAAGTCCCATATTGGGCTTGTGTACAGTCAGCAAATCAATGAAGTCCTTGACCAGCTGGCCAACCTGGTGAGCACGTCTCAGCCATTCTTCAGGCTCCTTCCATCACACTAGTCAGCTGCCTAGGCGTGGGGGCCCCAAGGCCTAACGGAGAGGCTTCCCTGTAGGTCATTTCGTGGCTCAGATATTTTCAGAATTCCTAGTTCTGAACATAGGGCTTGGCCTCTAGAATGAGGTGTTTGCCCTTCTGTTCTGTGATAGGAGTCTCTGCACTGAAACCATCCCAGTGCAGCCTTCAGCATCTCTGTGGTCTGTGGACCCCTGTGGATCCACAAGGTGAATACTGTTTTCTTTACAATACTGAGATGTTACTTGCCTTTTTCACTGGGTTGACATGCACACCAATGGTTCAGAAGCAGAAGTGGGTAAAAACCGCTGGTGCCTTAATGCAGTGTAGACAGTGGCACCAAGGCATGCTGGCGGCCCCACCTCTGTACTCTCTCGGTTAAGAAGAAAATGGAAAGCCAGTTTACTTGAGAGTGTCCTCGATGAAGCAGTTAAAATCATCAGTCTTCTTAAATCTTATTATTGATGATACATCTTAATATTCTGTGTGGCAAAATGAGAAATACACATAAAGCATTTCTGCCGCAAACCAAAATGCGATGATCGTTTCGAGGAAAAGCAGTTTGTGACAATTTTAGTTGCACGGTGAACTGGCAGCTTTGTTTATGGGACATCATTTTCACTTGAAAGAATGGCTAACTGTCATTGTTTGGAGTTGGGTATTCAGCAGACTTTTGTGCTCGAAGCTTCCCAATATTTAAAGGCTTTTCTAGTGAGATTGGTGAATTAATGAATGATGAATTTGATGGAATAATGAATTGATGAAATTAATGAATGTGATGTTTTGATATTATGTCATGAAATGTGTCAACACTTGCAAGAGCTTCATAACTTGAAAAACCAGTCTTTTCCAGATGCTCAATGTGTGGTGTTGAAAATTCAACTAACCACTCCAAGTGTAACTCCAAGTGTAAAGCAGACAAATGGGTCATACTGTAACAAAGTACAGAGTGTTCACTGATGTGTTTTCAGACCCCACATTGCAACTAAGTTTAAGAAACTACTTGAGGTTCTGGTACAGCATCAGAGAAGACTATGCATATATATATGGAAAGCCTGGTAGAATACTCCTCCCTTTTCCAGATACATATCTTTGAAGTCAGATTGTCTTTAATATACCTCTGCCAAAGCAACATGTCACAATGGATTAAATGTAGAAGCAGATATGAGAATGCAACTATTTTTTAAAACATTAATGAATCTTGCAAAAATGCAAAATAATGCTGCTCTTCACTTTTTTTGTTGTTCTGAGAGATATAGTTATTTGAAAAGTATATGTTATGTATATTACCATGCAATGGATTTATTATTGTACTCTTGTACCTAGTCACTAAGTCGTGTCCAACTCTTTTTGCGACCCCATGGACAGTAGCCCAGGCCTCTGTCCATGGGATTTCCTAGGCAAGAATACTGGAGTGGGTTGCCCATTTCCTCCTCCAGGGGATCTTCCCGACCCAGGGATCAGACCCGCACCCCTTGTGTCTCCTGCACTGGCAGGCATATTCTTTACCACTTGCACCCCCTTATTAACAAATTACTAATTCCTTTTAAATGAATTGGATTTCCCTGCTGGCTCAGATAAAGAATCTGCCTGCAGTGTGAGAGACCCAGGTTCAATCCCTGGGGTTGGGGAAGATCCCCTGGAGAAGGGAATGCCTACCCACTGCAGTATTCTTGCCTGGAGAATTCCATGGACAGAGGAGCCTGGCAGCCTGTGCAGTCTGTGGGGGTCACGAAGAGTTGGACACGACCCGCAACTAACACTTTAAATGAATTAATAAAGACTTAAGACTTTTGTCAATGATAATTTCTAATATGATAAATATCTATAAATTTAACTCACAAAAACATAAGCTCTTGGGGGTCATCAGTAATGTTAGAAGAATCCTGAGACCAAGAAGTTTGTGAATATGTCCACGGTGGCCAGTGGCCAGCAGATGGCGCTGCTCTGAGGAGATCGAGGAAGTGAATTGCTGATTGCAGGGATTCTGAGCCCAGACTGCTCTGTGAGAGGGAAGCTCGGATGTCGCTAAAGGATCTCTCTTTCCTCAGAATGGACGAGATCTCTCCATCCGGTCCAGTGGCAGCCGGCACATGAAGAAGCAGACATTCGTGGTACATGCAGGGACAGACACGAATGGCGATATCTTTTTCATGGAGGTAGGTGCTGCTGGTTCATGCCCAGAGGAACATTTGAAAGTCATTTGAAAGTCACAAGAAACTCCTAGAATGGATGCCAGAATATTTTTCCCCACTTATCTCATTCATTTTCATGGTCCATTATCATTAATTTTCAGTTCAGTTCAGTCGCTCAGTCGTGTCCGACTCTGCGACCCCATGAACTGCAGCACGCCAGGCCTCCCTGGCCATCACCAACTCCCGGAGTTTACTCAAACCCATGTCCATTGAGTCAGTGATGCCATCCAACCATCTCATCCTCTGTCGTCTCCTTCTCCTCCCACCTTCAATCTTTCCCAGCATCAGGGTCTTTTCCAATGAGTCAGTTCTTCACATCAGGTGACCAAAGTATTGGAGTTTCACCTTCAACATCAGTCCTTCCAGTGAACACCCAGGACTGATGTCCTTTAGGATGGACTGGTTGGATCTCCTTGCAGTCCAAGGGACTCTCAAGAGTCTTCTCCAACACCACAGTTCAGAAGCATCAATTCTTCGGCACTCACCTTTCTTTATAGTCCAACTCTCACATCCATACATGACCACTGGGAAAATCATAGCCTTGACTAGATGGATTAATTGTCAGGCTCTTATGCAAATAAGTTAATGTAATAGATGATTCCCTGTCTTGTCTTTTATATAGAGTAGATGATACGGTCGCATTGTCCATAGGTCAGAACAACATGAAATGGTATATACTGGCAAGTCTTGTCTCACTCTTATCCCCTTCCACTCAGTTTTCCAACCACCTCACCCCTTCCTCTCGTAGGCAGCCACTTTTATTTATAACCACTTTATGTCCTCCAGTGGTTTTCTATGCAAACACAATAAAACATAAATTCTTATTTTCCTACTCTTTTACATAAAGGTTCACTTCAGTTCAGTCTCTCAGTCATGTCCGATTCTTTGCGACCGCATGGACTGCAGCACGCCAGACCTCCCTGTCCATCACCAACTCCCAGAGTTCACCCAAACTCACGTCCATTGAGTCGGTGATGCCATCCAATCATCTCATCCTCTGTCGTCTCCTTCTCCTCCCACCTTCAATCTTTCCCAGCATAAGGGTCTTTTCCAATGAGTCAGCTCTTCGCATCAGGTGGCTAGAGTATTGGAGTTTCAGCTTCAACATCAGTCCTTCCAGTGAACACCCAGGACTGATTTCCTTTAGGATGGAGTGGTTGGGTCTCCTTGCAGTCCAAGGGACTCCCAAGAGTCTTCTCCAGCACCACAGACCTAAAGGAAGCACATCATATCTGCTGATCTGAACCTTTTTCTTTTTCTCCTTAAACGTATCCTGGAGATCTTCCGTATCAGTGCAAGAAGCATGCTCTCATTCTTTTTACAGCCGTGTGGTGTTCCACCACGTAACTAGACCACACTTTATTTCGCCAGTCAGTATATATACGCCCTTGGTTTTCGCCCAGATTTTTGTATTGTTAGTAGCGTGACTCTGGATGACACTGCCTGCTTCATTTCATGCATGAGAAGAAGCTTTATCCAAGAATCCCCAGAAGTGGGGTAGCTGAGCCAGAGAGAAAAGGCACTGATAGTTTCGGTTGCTATGACTCTAAAGTGTCTCCTAACATATAGTTTCTCTTCCATTGTTGCTGTTTATTTTGTTGGAAAAAATATGCCCTGTGGAGGAGCCATCTTACATTTTAGGTTTTTTTGCTGATTGCATCTCCTTAGTGTTGTGTAACTTGTTTCTTTATCACTTGTATTTGTACACACTAGTGGTTCAGTCTGGAGGTTTGTTCAGTTTTGGTTTCAGTATTTCGGCAAGACTAGGTGGTTGCCTCATATGGTCAGCTCTCTGCTTGTGGTCCAAGGGTTCACACGTGGGAATCTGACCTCTGCACTGCATTACTTTCTGATTTAACTTATGGTATTTTTTGCCGTGCAGAATTTTTACTTTTTTTATAGTTGAATTAATTAGTCATTTATTTTCTGGCTTCTGGATTTTAAGTCATAGCTAGAAAAATCCTTTCTTAATCCAGTATTATGAAGGAAGTTGGCCACGTTTTCTTTATTTCTGTGTTTTTAATTCTAAAATTTTAAGATTCTTTCTAAGTAATTTTAGGGGGCCAAGTAAAGCTCCTCTATAAAGCAGTGAAATTGGCTAACACCCTGTTGCCTTTTGGTTCAGTTGAATTTGATTTTCACAGTCACAGCTTTTAGAAGAGGTAATCCAGCAAACGTAGGCTGGGGATCTGCTCTGCAGCGGAAACTTACATGGTGATAGAACGGAGAAGGCTGTTGTTTTCATGTCCCCTTGAAGTGATAGAATTTGTCTGAGTGCCTGTTGGAGCTGAGGGCTGCTTCGGACACCTGCAGCAGAGTAAATTTCTGCAGAGGATTCTCTGACGTGTAGGACCCTCTCACCACTGTACATGGAGCCTCAGACGAGGGCGGTGGAGCTTGGGGCGGGTCCGTCACCTCATAGATGCTCCGCCTTGTACCGCAAAGCATGGGCACCGCGATCACTCTGTCAGCGCCTGGCTACTGTGAGGCTGTCGGAGTTAACCGTTCTCAGCACAGGCTGCTGGCTGCGTGATCAGCTGGATAACAACTTGAAGACTTTTAAAAAATCACCTTTATTGCCTTTTATCTTAATTACAAAAGTATATGCGGGAAACATTTCAAACCATATAGAAGTCACTTAAGTAAAAAGTAAAAATTTTCCTTCACTTCCTGCCAATGCCATGTCTCAGAGGTAACCACTGTTAGAGAATTTGGTGTGAATCCTTTCAGATTTTTTTTAAAATGTGTATTTGTATGAATGCTGCTTCTACTGCTGCCAAGTCGCTTCAGTCGTGTCCGACTCTGCGACCCCACAGACGGCAGCCCACCAGGCTCCCCTGTCCCTGGGATTCTCCAGGCAAGAACACTGGAGCGGGTTGCCATTTCCTTCTGCAGTGCATGAAAGTGAAAAGTGAAAGTGAAGTTGCTCAGTCATGTCTGCCTCTTAGCAACTCCATGGACTGCAGCCTACTAGGCTCCTCTGTCCATGAGATTTTCCAGGCAAGAGTACTGGAGTGGGGTGCCATTGTCTTCTCCACTTCAGGATATTTGTATGAATACAGCTTACTATATGGAATTTTGTTTCAGTGTTTCTAAAAGTGATATCAGATTACAAATATTGTTATATAATTTGGCTTTTTTCACTTAACGTATCACAGATATAGCGATAGTATGTCTAGTATGTCTCCATATTATAGAAATCTGTCTTTTTTAAATGGATGGTCAACCGTTAGGTTTTCTATGGATGTGCCATGATGTATTTAACTAGTCCCTCCCACTTTTTCTTTTTGTTTTTAACAAGGATTAACTGGTCATCCTTGAACATAAATCTTTGCACAGTCACATGAGAATTTCTACAGGATAGATTCTTAGTGCGAAATTTCTGGGTCAAACTATGTATAAGATAGATGGCTAATGAGAGCCTACGTATAACACAGGGAACTCAATGCTTGTGGTGATCTAAATGGGAAGGAAATCCAGGCAAGAGGGGGTCGAGCTATACCTACAGATGGTTTACTTTGCTGTACAGCAGAAACTAACACAGCATTGTAAAGCGACTATACGCCAATAAAAATTAATTTAAAAAAAAGACATTTCTGGATCAAGTTTACATATGTTTACAACTTTTTAAAAGCTTTTCATTTTGCACTGGAGTACAGCTGATTAACGACGTTGTGGTAGTTTCGGGTAGACAGCAGAGGGGCACAGCCATACAGATACAGGTGGCCATTGGATACATTTACAGTCTTGATAGGTTTTGCCACATTGCCATCCCAAAGCCTATGCCAGTTTACACCTCCACCAGCATTGACGAGAATGGCACGTTACTGCCTTTGTGTCTCTAGCCTAGAAACTGTCTGTATCTTTTGCCCTGTGTTCTTTTCAGAATCACGTGTTTCTGGCTGCGCTGGGTGTTTGTTCCTGTGCGGCCTCGCTCTAGTTGCAGCGAGCGGGGGCTGCTCCTCCATGTGGGGCTTGGGCTCCTCGTGGCGGTGGCTTCTCTTTTGTTGCAGAGCACAGGCTCTAGGCGCACGGGCTTAGTTGCTCCAAGGCACGTGGAATCTTCCCGGACCAGGGATCGAACTCGTGTCCCCTGCATTGGCAGGCGGCTTTTTATCCACTCTGCCCCCGGGAAGGCCCTACATGATGTTCTTAAAGGGTTATCTGATGGAGAGAAGCACAGAGTTCAGCCACGGTAGAATCCAGGTTTCTAAATTCCTACTCAGCTGCTTTGGCCCTTTTCTTCCTCAGGCTTTTGGACCCCAGCAACGTCTTGTGTAGGTAGATTACAACCGATAGTCTTGTGTGTTCCTTATTCTTTCACGCAGTTTTTGTGGAGCACACATTACAGCCAGACACTCTGCTGGCTTTGCTGGCTTTGGGGTTACAGTAGTGAATCAGGGAGATAAGGTTTCTGTTGCCCTTATAGGGTTGATAAGCCATTGGGAAAGTCAGGTAATTAAACACCCAGTGTCATAAAGGATAACGAGCATTATGAGAGATTTCTGGAGGGCAGATGTCATGAGGATACACAGCAGAGGGCCTGGGCGTTGTGGGTGATGCCCAGAAGTGATCTTTGCACTTAGACTTGATGAAGAGTTAGTGCTTAATGGAGTAGGGGAGGGGAAGAGTGTCCTGGGGTGTTTGGGGCAGAATGGTGGGCTCTCACATCACGCCTTCATTCCTGGCTCAGGCAGCTGGGGGGACAGAGATGCCAGTTACTCAAGGAGCTTAGAGGGAGGGGCTGCCCAAGAGACGCAGTCCAGAGCTGGGCAGGGTGAGCTTGAGGTGCTGCCAGCGTGAAACCAGCACAGAGCGTGGTCAGGACTCAGGAAGACAAGTCTCCTATGCAGGAGGCTTTGAGGATCATTAGTGTGGTCGTCAGAATTATTATTCTGTTGGCTACATCACAGTTGTGTTATTGGTATAGCAGCTGACTCTCAGGTACTTTCTACGTGCCTGGCTTTATTCTGAGAATTTTATGCACATTAACTTACTTAATCTTCACAGTAACTCTATGAAGTTATTGCTGTCCCCATCTTACACATGAGGACATACAGACACAGATTAACTTGCTTAAGGTGGCACAGCTAAGTAAGGTGATAGCCGGAATCTAAACCCAGGCAGTCAGATCTTCGCCTGGTGTTCTTAGCCATGGTGCTGAACTGCCTCCTCCATAACTGAAGGCAGATGGCCTGCGGGAGAACGTTGAGCAAGAAAGAGGAACTCTGTGAAGGAGAACTTTGCCTTTTAATTTATATCATCCTGTGCTTGATAACTTTTTTATTATTATTATTGCGTTAAGCAATGTCCATGTGTCATTGGTGTAATTAATTTTTGAGAAGAATCTGTAGGGAACTGGAGTTGAACCAGGATTAGATGTGTTCGTTTCCCTTTTTTTCCTCCTGGGTTTGTGCCCCAGCCCCCTGCCTTTGTGCCCTTCACTAAAGAGATGATTCCTAAGATTGAAAGATAGAGGCAGGAGATGGCCTCCGCGCACTTTACCTCCGGAACGCATGAGAGGCGATCAACCCTGAGGTGAGGCGCGGGCCTCCTTCCGGGCCCACGAGCTCGTCTCAGCGGCCTCTCCTCTGGCCAGCAACCCTTCGGGTGGATGCGTGCCCAGCCGTTCAGGGTCTGCGTCTCCCCCCAGCTTAGGCTGAGTGTCGGGTGAGAACCCTGACCAGGGGGATGCTCCTAGCACTCGGCGCGCCTCCGTCCCTGGGGCGGGGCGGCAGAGACCCAGGAGACCAGGGCCGCCGACCGCCCCGCAGGTGTGTGACGACTGCGTGGTGCTGCGCAGTAACATCGGGACGCTGTACGAGCGCTGGTGGTACGAGAAGCTCATCAACATGACCTACTGCCCTAAGACCAAGGTGCTGTGCTTGTGGCGCAGAAACGGCTCCGAGACCCAGCTCAACAAGTTCTATACTAAGAAGGTACCTCCCCGTGAGCTCCGTGTGTCCGGGCGGGGCAGGCGATGAGGGCCACACGTTGAGTTCCCTGCGGGGAAGGGACCCTTCCGGAAGCCACACTGGCCTCCCCCCCCACCATCCACGTGCCTCTGGCTGCGGCGTGGGCCGCATAAAGCTGCCTCCGAGGTCCTGGGTTCAGGGACGGGTGGCGCGCCCGGGGGCCTGGTCTGACCGGCCGGCCACCCCCTGTGCCGCAGTGTCGGGAGCTGTACTACTGTGTGAAGGACAGCATGGAGCGCGCCGCCGCCCGCCAGCAGAGCATCAAGCCGGGTGAGGAGGGGCGGCCCTGAGCCCACGCCTTCCGTTGACTTTCGTTGGTGTTCATCCGCCCAGAGAGCCCCGCGGAGGTCACGGGCCTCGGGACTCGCCCCCTCCGTTAGCTGATAACGCCCGTCCCTTGCCGCAGGGCCAGAACTGGGTGGCGAGTTCCCGGTGCAGGACATGAAGACTGGCGAAGGGGGCTTGCTGCAGGTCACTCTCGAAGGGATCAACCTCAAGTTCATGCACAACCAGGTGGGTTAGAGTGGCAGCCCGAGGCTTTCAGCCCTGGCGCCGCAGGCGTCCAGTGTCCAGGCTCCCCAACGAATGGGAGCCGGGCCTCCGGGGCTAGTGGGAGCATCCGGGCAGCTGGGCCAGAGGGCGATCGGGGGCGGGGGGCGCAGTGACACTGGCCGCCCCCACCCAGCGAAGCCGAGGCAGGGAGGCCGTGCAGGGGGGCGGGGAGAGGGCCTCAGCTCAGTGTGAGTGGGAGCGTCTCCCCGGCCCTTCCCTTGCTCCAGGGTGTGCTTTCGCTTGTGGTTTCGCTGAGTCTAGGCCAGCTGGTCCTCTTGTGCGTGTGAAGCGTGTGTGTGAATTCGCCTTTCACCCTGCTGATCCTCCTTCCTTTTCTCTTCCTTCCTCTGAGCGCCCCACTCGTCCCCTGCTCCGCAGACCCCACTCCCCCGCCCGCCGGCCCGCAACCCCAACTGGGGAGCACTTCGGGATCCATCTTGCCCTCCCTGTGGTTCCACCGTAGGAGCTGACCGTTTCTCCTCTGGGTCTTCTAACACAGCGTTACGTTTTCTCTCAGTGGACACTCCTTAAGCTAATTCCTTTCTGAGGCCCGCGCGTCATCCCAGGTCCGTTCCCAGTCCTGGCTCTTCACACAAGTGCCTTCCCTCACCCTCCCGAGGCTCTGAGCCAGATCCGAGTGCACAGTGAACGCCTGGCCTCGGGGGCTCCCTCCCCACTTCCATTTTAATTCTTCTTTCAGGACCCCCTCAGGGTAGCTCGGGGTGCTGGGAAGCAGCCCCCGGCTTTCCGGCAGGGCGCATGCAGAAGGACGTTTACTGTCAGTCACTGTGGTGCCTTAAATAGCACACTCGAGACCCAAGGGTCCACCTGGAGAGGGTTTACTTAAGCGGTCTTCTGGACCATGAAGGCACCAGCAGTTCTTGGGGACCAGGCTTTGGGCTACATTTGAGGGTTGCAGCCTCCCCCAGAGCCTCACCTTCTGAAGAACCCTTCTCAGTGAATGAGCCCCATCCTCACCTTGGTCCTCCCCCCACCCCTGCCCCAGACCGACCTCCCGTCTAAGCGCTACACAGTGGGTGCAGGCCGGTCTGTGGATTACGGCTTTGCCCCAGGAGACAGATGCTGTGGAGAGGGGAGGTCAGACCCTGATTCACGTTGAGATCCTGGTCTCGGGGCCCATCTTCTACCTCCTGACAGTCAGCTGGAGTGGAGAAAGCGGTGGCCCCCTGGTGGGGCTCTGCTGAGGCGGGGAAAGCGTGGCCTTTGGAGTCAGGATGTACTCAGATTCAGATGCCAGCTGTTATCCTCTGGCAAAAACCTTCCTGACCCTCGGTGTCCTATCTGTGTGGGATGCCCCACCCCGGAGACTCAAGGACAGACAGACAGTGTGTGCAGACTCCCAGTAGGCACTCACGAGTGGTAGCTGTCCGGGGAGAACCTGGATCCTGTCTCACGGAAGATGTCCCCACTTCCCCCAGGACAGTGTGAGGAGAGCTTTGTGCCCGTGCCAGCCCTCTGCGCCGGAGGAGGACGCATGGCGGGGTAGAGCGCTGAGGGGCCGGGGCGGGGGGCCCCGGGGCGCCGGATCCTGCCAGCGCTGCCCTGGGCGGAGGGTGCGGGCAGGCAGCCCAGGCCGGCAGAGGGGCCTTGGGGTTGGCTTTGACCGTTGAAACTAACACCTTCCTTTCTCTCCCATGCTTTCTCCTCCGGCCAGGAGCGGAAGGTACTGCCCTTTCTGCTGTCTTCGCTTCTTGGCGCTTTTGAGCTGTGTGTGTGTGGGCTCTGACACTCTCCCTTCTGGACATAGGTTTCCAGTGTGGGTGCGGGGCTGCAGCTGGGAGAGGGGGCTCTGCGGGCGGAGGGGGAGCCTCTGGGCCTTACCGCTCCCTCCCTCCCTCTCTTGCAGGTTTTCATAGAGCTGAATCACATTAAAAAGTGCAATACAGTCCGAGGCGTCTTTGTCCTGGAGGAATTTGGTAATTACACTATTTTGCTCTTAGGTCTGGACTCACATGGCAGTAACTCAAACCTCGGAGCTCCAGAGGAGGGACTAGAGACAGAGAAGAAGCGCCTCTGCAGAGAGGTCAGGAGGAGCAGGAGCGTAGGGAGGACGAGAGAAGGGAGGCAGGAAAGCTAGCCGGTGCTGTCAGGGAACAGGCCCCAGAGCAGCGGCTTAACGCCGGCCCAGAGCAGCGCTGGTGCTCAGGGGTTCCTCCAACTGGCTGGGCCAGACCAGGCAGAAGTCAGAAAGTCCTGGGGGCAGAGCGGCCCAGCCGCACCCCCGCTCAGTTGTGCTCACGTAGTCCGCCTCGGTCCCTCTAGCAGCCCAGCGCCTCGTCCAGCCGCCCTGGGGCCACACCAGGGTCCGTGCAGCCTCCAAGCCGGAGGGAGGCGCACAGGGGCGCAGGCAGGCCTAGGGCGCCGGGAGCCGGGCTCCCCCCACGTCCAGGGCTGAGCGGCATCTGGGTTCTCACCCTGGGGCTTTGAGTTCCTGCTGTGTTTGTGCCTCACTCTTTTGTGCCCCTCCTCGCTGCTATGAAAACCTTCGTTCTCCAGCAGGTAAAGTGACCTCGCCGCGCTGCCTCCCCCGGCCCCGCCCACCGCCTCGGGCCCAGGTGGGCGGGCTCCCATCGCCACCCCTCCCTAACCTTCCTTCCACCCTCTTCCTTCCCCATGTCCTCCACCCGCGTTGGCTCACCGGTTCTGTACGCCTTCCTCTCTTCTGCCAGAGAGATGTTTCGGGGGGCAGGGGGGTCTTCCAGCTCAGGAGAAGGACCTGGGCTCCTTGTTCTACCTTGGACCAGTGTATTTACTCCCTGTTAACCCTGGGCCCCAAACTCCCCTCCCAGGGTCAGGAGGAGGAGGGGCCCCCTGGGGGCATGACGCCCCCCCACTGCTGGTCGGGGCTGGCACGGGGCTGAGACCGGGCCCGGCTTCCCTGCTCTGGCCGCGCAGCAGCCCCGCAGGGCTGGGGCCAGGGGTCTCAGTCTTGCCCCTCGACCCGTGGACCTGCGTGTGTCTTGCCTGACGCTCCCGTCACTTCCCCTGGGCGCCATCCTCGCCTGTCTCTTCTGCTCGGCGTGTCTGCTCCAGGGCCCTCTGACGCTCTCCCTCACACGGGCAGGCCTGGGCCTCTCCTGCCACCAGGGAAGGAAACTCCCGAGCCTGGTGGGTTTAGTGTCCCGCCCCTGCTCCACCCACCTCAGGAGCCTCCATGTCGGGGCTGGAAGCACAGGGCGTCTGCTGCCTTGACCGGAGGGTGGGGCTGGGCAGGGGGCTGAGTGCTCGGGGGTCCCAGCAAGGCGAGGCACAGGCTAGGAAACTGCTCTTCTTCTGGCCGAAAGCTGGGCGCGCCCGCCGTGGTCCTTGGGGGCCAGGACTGGAGCAGCGGCTGGCCAGCGGGGCAGAGCCCGGCCTGCTCTCGGCTGGGGCGCTCCCCACAGGTCGAGCCGCGGCCCTGGAGCCAGGGGCCACTGTGGACCTCAGGGCGTCTGGGCCAGTGTCCCCTCGCTCGCAGGGGCTGGGTGAGGCCCAGAGGGGAAGGGGACCCTGTGCCGGGCGCTGCCGCCTGGGGGAGCGTGGCATCATTGCTCTGAAGTGTTGAACTCTCTTGTTTTGTCTCTTGCCCGTCCGGTTGTAGTTCCTGAAATTAAAGAAGTGGTGAGCCACAAGTACAAGACGCCGATGGTGAGTGTGTCTGCAGAGGGCTCCCAGGGCGCCTCTGGCAGGAGGGGGGCGGGCCTCGCAGGGCGCGGGGCAATGGTGAATGGTTGAGGCGAGTGTGGTCCGGAGGCCAGAGGTGCCGCTGGAGTGGAGCAGGCGTTTGGCCCGGCAGAGGCGCACCGCCTCCCCTCCCGCAGCCCCCTCTGGCCTCGCAGGGGCTCCTCAGCTGGAGGCCGTCCACGAGTGAGGATGCAGAGCCTGCGTCCGCTGACGCTGACCCGGCTGGTTCTCTCCCCCAGGCCCACGAGATCTGCTACTCTGTGCTGTGTCTCTTCTCGTATGTGGCCGCGGTCCGCAGCAGTGAGGAGGACCTCAGGACCCCGCCCCGGCCCCTCTCTAGCTGATGGGGAGGGCCGAAGGCTGCCCCTCGCTGCTGCCCCGGGCACGATGCTGCCAAGCGCACCAATGGTGGCCCAGCGTGTCCTCTGCAGGCCTCTTGCCACAGCTTAGACGGCTCTCAGTGTGTATGTCTGTGTGTCCCACGGGCTGAGCTAGTCTCTCCCACCTTTCCCTCCCCTCCCCCAGAAGACCAGCGTGCTGTCCCCTTGGGGCTCGAGTGTGTGTATGTGTGTGCGCACATCTCTCGGGCCAGTGGTTCCTGAGAACGCGAGAGGACACGCAGTATGAGCCCCCTGCTGCGTGCTGTTGAGACGTCTGTTGTGGTTCTTGTCCGTGACATCGTGGCTCTTCAGGGCAGACCTGGCCTCTCTGCCCTGTGACCCAGCAGGCTTGTCCCCGCCCCCAGTGAAGGGTGGGTGAGCACAGGAGGGGTCAGGGGGCAGCAGAGCCAGCAGGGCCCGCCCTGCTCCCCGGGCAGTTCCTAGGCAGCAGTCACTGCCCACGGGCACAGGCCTGCCTGGCGGCTGCTCCCACAGCCTCCCCCCACAGCGGGCCATGCTGACCCCCTTTCACTGCTGAGCGCCAGGTTCCTTGCGGCCTGCCCGCCTCGGCAGGAGACCCCCAGGGCCGCGGGCTGCCCCGCCCAGAGCCGGGTGGGGTGGGGAAAGGCCAGTCCGGGCCCCACTCGTGTGTGAGGGCAGGCGAGCCTGGGAGTGGGCAGCAGGGGACTGTAAATACTTTGGCTCCATGCTATTTATAGATGGTATACAGAGGTGTGAATGTGAAATAAACGTCCTCAACTCCCCACGGGTTCCCGGCTGCCATGCGTTCAATGAGGCCCCTCAGCCCAGGCGCAAGGAGGGCCGGCCCTGGACTCCCCAGAGGCACCCTCTGCGGAGGCAGTCAGGGAGCTCCAAGGGGCGGCCCCAGGGTGGCTGTGCTCGAGTGGGCCACTAGAGGGAGCGGCTAAACTGAGCTTTGACAGGGAGCAGGGATTCAGTGGGGCCGGAGAGAGACTGAGGCCTGGGCCTCAGCTCCCCTGAGAGGTGTCAGGACTGGGCCTCTGCCAGGGCCTGGAGACCAGGAGTGTCTGAGGCGGAGCAGGACTCCGAGAAGCAACCTTGGACCAGCCTTCGTGGAACTTTTCTGTACTGTGGAAAAGCCACTATCCGAGCACCTCTGAAAGCTGCTGGCTTCCTTCTCCCAAAAGGAAATCAGTGACTGGCTTCCGACCGCTTGGCGAGGGTTGGGGTGGGGAGCAGAGTAGGGCCCTGGCCCCCACACACCTTGATCCCGTCTTGTCCAGACAGGACCCTCTCCCCGTGCAACACAGCTGTGGGTGGGCAGTGGGCTCTTTGCCTACTGGGACCCCAAAGCAGCTGGGACGTTTTCACCCCAGGCCTTATAAAACACGGGTGCCCATCACCGCCCCCCCGCCAGGCCGCAGCCACCAGGATGGCGGGGGCAGTGCCTGGGCTTCCGGCCCTTTTGCCAACAGCACACCTTCCTCTGTCACAGCTCCTCAGTGTCCTCAACGGAAGGTCAGGGAGACCAAGTTCCTTCTAGTAATGTTTTGTGAATTTAGGACCCTGTTCTGGTCCTCATTTAATTCATCCGGGAGAAAGAACACCTGCCTTGTTTGTTTTCAATATAAATTTTCCTGTGCTTCTTGTGAAAACAGGCACTTTGGACAGGAAGTCAGTTCTCGGTGGCTGCACCGCTCTTTTATTGCCCTTACATGCTGAGAAAGCACAGCAGGCCAGAAAGCCCTGTCCCCAGCCACCACTTCCAAAGCCCACACAGGGTCTGAGAGCTTCTGCGTGAGCTCTGAGGTCAGAATGTGCCCGCCCGTTGTGACTATGCTGCCCTACGGGTGCCCCCCCCCCACTCCAGTGTACACACTTGCACACACATCCAGCAGCAGGAAGGTGGCCTGTCCAGCTTCCTTCCAGGTTCCTGGCATACGGGCCGGCTCCAGCTCCACCTGTAACACAGGTTCCTGTCTGAGTGAGCTGGGCTGAAACCCTAAGACCCTCTTGCACCCCCCTTCCTGGTAGCTGTCTCTGGACCAAGGACGATCTGGAGCGCATACCTGGCCATCTGCAGGGAGCCAGCCCGGTCACTGAGGCACTGCGGGAGAGGAGGCGGCCATGCCGAATCCGTGCTGCAATCTCCCAGCACCACGTGTGGCCCCTGCCCCTGCCCCCACCCCCAGCCTTCGAGAAGGCTCAGGGAGCAGCTCTGGCAGCAAAGTGCAGGGGGCAGTACCACCCGGCCGTGCCAGCTGCTCTCTCAGCCAGAGCAGCAGCTTGGGCCAGCGCAGCAGGGCAGAAGCCCAGCGTCCCCGGGGGCACCCGGCCTCGGCCCGGTGGCTCCTCACCTCGCACCTCCAGGCGGCACTCGCACTGGGCCTCCCCTTCCAGGTTGGTGGCCCTGCAGGCATAGATGCCCCCATCGAAGGGGCAGGGCTTTCTGATCTCCAGAGTCAACACTCCCTGCTTGCTGAACATGCGGAAGCGGGCATCTTTGCTCAAGTCCAGGCCATTCTTGAACCAGGAAATCTTGGGCTGCAGATGGGAGGGTGGGAGGGAGCGTGCTCAGATTGAGGAAGACCCGACGTTTGTTTCTCCTCTGAGCGCCCACTGGAGTCCCAGACTGGCCAAGGCTGAGGACAAACGGAGCCAGGAGTGTCTCAGCCCTGTTCACGGAGGGACCTGACCCCTGGGATGGAGAGGAAGCAGGGGCAGCCCAGGAAGAGGATGCTCGAGGTGGGGTCCATAGGCCACTCTCCTGGGTCAGCCTGGACCAGCGCCCCAGGTCCCTACCTTGGGGGTGCCCCGAACAGCACAGCAGAGAGTAGTGTTATAGCCGGCAATGACCGATCGGTTCACCAGTGGGCGGGTGAAGCTGGGGGCCTCGGAGAAGTCCAGGGCCTTGTACCTGGGCAACTCATACGTGATGCCTGTGGGGGGTCAGAACTCAGCACCCAGAGGGCTGCACCCAGCCCGGCGGGCCTCCCGGCCCTGCCTGCCCTGGGGTGGGAGTGAGGGCCCAGCACCTGGTCTGGGGATAAAGACCGGCTCCTTGGTGGCGGCGGCTCTGTCGCTGGGCCCCACTGTGTTATGGCTGAAGACCCGGAAGTAGTAGCCGTTGCCGATGATGAGCTCCGACACAACGCAGTGGGTGCGGCGGTAATGCTCCAGGACTGTGAACCACTCCTGGTGGGGAGGGAAGGGAGGGTTCCCTGCGGCAGGCCCTACGCGTTGCCAGGGCCTCTCTCGGGCACCCCTGTGGTCTGCACCCTCACTGTGGAGGGAACCAGGGCAGAGAGGAGGGCCCCACCCAAGGGCAGGGAAGGGCAGCCTGGCCCTGGGCAGGGTCGGGGGCCCAGCCCCAGGCTCACCATGGTCTTCTTGTCTGCCTTCTGAACCGTGTACCCCCAGAGCTCTGTGTTCCCATCATCTTGGGGTGGCTTCCACTCCAGAGCCACATTGAACCCCCACGCCTCTGCGACCTGGATGTCCTGGGGCGGACTTGGCTTGTCTGCAGGAGACAGACTCAGCTGGAAGCCCACGCCTCTGACACAGTACAGGCAGGGGATGCCAGGTTCCAGGGGTCCCCCTGCCTGCCAGGACCTGGCCCACCATCCTCGGCAGGGGCTCTGGGCCTGCAAGATGGCAAGCGGCAGCCCTGCTCGGGCTGGAGGGGCGCCCAGGGCTACGCACCGACGACCTGCAGCACCAGCTGGGCCTTGTCCTCCATGTTCTCCACACGCAGCGTCACCTGGTAGATGCCTGAGTGGGCGCGGCGCGCAGCCCGGATGAACAGGATGGTGTCCGTGGGGCTGTTGCGGATGCTCACCTCTTCGCCCGCCAGCGGCTGCCCCTCCTTGGTCCAGGTCACCTGAGGCCGGGGCTTGCCCTGTGGGGGAGCACAGCTCAGCGGCCAGCCTGGCCCGCCCTCCTGGCCCCTGCCTCAGCCCTGCTGAGGACACGCAAGTGTGCCGGGACAGGGGCCAGCCCTACCTGGAAAGGAATGAGGAGGTTCACGGGCTCCCCGACCTTCTTCTGGATGGTCTGGCGAAGGTGTCTGGGCAGCTGCAGACGAGGCCGCTCTGTGGGCACAGGCGAGCAGCTTGGCGGGGCCCGCAGGCCCGGGACGAGGCTGCAGAGCCGCGGCTGGGGCCCCCTGCCCTCCCACTGCCCAGCCCCGGCCCCAAAGGTCCCAGGGCTCCTGCCGCCACCGAGCCTCACACTGTGACACAGACACGGACCAGAGTGGGTGAGGGACTTATTCATGGCCCGACAGCCAGTCTGTCACAGGCCAGGATACTAATCGAGGCCCGCCCTCTGCGCCCCCTGCGGTTTCCTCTGTCCACTCTGAGCTGCAGTTCCTCAATGATCCACTCTTTGCTGGTGACAGACTAATGGCAAGTGGATCCCCAGGGGCCAACCTGAGCCCAGGTGACCTCACTGCTCTGTCCTGAGCACACGGACAACGCCAACCTGATGGAGCTGAAAGACCCACACAACAGCTCGACGGTGATGGTGCAACGACCTACCCCTTCCCTGGTCCGAACCCAGGACTGACGGACAGCCAGGCGGGAGGCCCTGCCGCTGCCCGCTCATGCCGCCCGGGATAAGGGGGCTGGCTCCTCGTCCCTGCCCAGCGTTCTTCTCCCTCTGGCAGGCCCTCCTCGACCATCCCCACCTCCCTGCACGCAAGAGGCACTCACGCAGCAACTCCTGCACCGTCACAGGCTCCTTGGTGGTGGCGGGGGGTCCAGCCCCCGCCATATTGTGCGCTCGCACGCGGAAGAGCACACGCGCACCAGTGGGCAGGTCCTTCACCAGCAGCGACGTGCGCTCTATCAGCCCCGGCAGGGCAGACACCCACGCTGAGCCTGCGGGTGGGGCGGAGGCGGCAGTCAGGTGGCAAGGCCGGCAGGGTCCGCAGCCTGCTGCCCACCTCCCAGTGACTGGCAGGCCCGCAGGGGGCAGGGGGCCCGGGCGGGCGGCGCCCTCACCAGAGCCCTCCCGGCGGTACTCCACGCTGTAGCCGTCCAGCCCTCCGGCTCCCGCGCGCTCGGGAGGCCTCCACTTGAGGGAGACGGTGGTGTCGGAGACGTCCTCCACTGCCAGGTGGGTGGGCTCGCTGGGCGGGCCTGGGCAGAGGGGAGGCAGACGGGGTCTGAGCGAGGCTGCACCCATCAGCACAGCTGAAGGATCCAGGAAAACCCTCCCCTGCCACTGGCCTTTAAGCACTATTGAATTATCCCAGTTTTGTTAAGACATGTCTCTAGAAAGACTCAAAAACAAACGCACATCCAAACAGCACCAGCAATTACAGAAGAAAGATCTAAAAGACACCCAAAACACCAACATGCTCAGAAGGAGTCGCTTCTGTCAGACGGTGCAGGAGACGCTATAGAGGGAATTTAAGGGGAAACTAACCCCAAACATGGAAGTTTCCTGGTATTGTACGAGTGAGCTGAGAAACTGAAGTCAGTCCCTAAAGGGAGGCCTGAGCCCTTCTCCCCAGGGCACCTTCTTCCTGCCATCTCACCAAACCTTGCCCCTCCCTGTGTCTGCCCCACTACAGCCAGCCACACTGTCCCCTAGACTCATGGGTCCTGACACCAACAGGGGTCCTCAAGAGTGCCACACCCTCAGGGGCTGCTCTACTTTCTCAACCCCCATTATATAGATGTGGAAACTGAGGCTTGGGGAGACCATGATTCCAGACATTCCTCCTGGGGACTTTCTCAACTCCCATTATACAGATGCAGAAACGGAGGCTCGTGGGAGACCACGACTCCAGATATTCCTCCTAGGGACGAAGGCACTGGCTCTGGTTCCTCGTCCAACGCCCTTTCCACAGACAGACACCCCTCACACCCTCAGCACCGCCCTGCCTTGACCCCTTCCCTGGTTCACAAACCCTGGCTGAAGAGAGGGGGGAACAGGAGAAAGAAACATCTATGCCAGATGCTCCCCCTGCATGCTCTCACTTCATCTCAACAGCAGCTTTGTGAAGCAGACATCGTCATTACCCCCACTTCACAGATGCGAAAAGTGAGGCTGGAGAGGTGAGTCTCAGCTCCACCCCCTGCCAGCTGGGCTCCCCAAGCAAGTCATTCACGTCTCAAAGCCTCCCTTTCTTCGCCTGTGAGATGACGGGAATGAAGGAAGACCAGGAGTGTGAACGCAGCCCACAGGGCAGCTGCGGTTACTGCGCCCTGGCCGCGGTGTCCCGGGGCAAGGCTGGGGGCACCTGCAGGCTCACCGATGGGCATGAAGGGCTGGGAGGCGGGGCTGGGCCTGGACATGCCCACGGCGTTGACTGCGTAGACCCGCATCTCGTAGATCACGCCCTCGATCATGCGCCGCGCCTCGTGGCTCAGCTCCCGCAGCAGGTCAAAGTTCAGCCGCATCCACCGGTAGCTCTTCTTCTTCTTGCGCTCCAGGATGTACCCTGGAGAGGGGGGGCAGGCGCGCTGGTCTGCCTGCAGCTCAGCACCCCCATCCCACGTGCCCCACCCGGGGCTCGGGCCCACGCCCTCAGCTCACCCAGGACCGGCTGCCCGCCATCGTAGGCCGGGGGCTCCCAGCGCACCGTGCAGGAGTCCTCGCCCACCTTGCTGATCTCAGGGGCCGCGGGAGCATCCGGCACATCTAGGGGAGTGGACCCTCATGTGCCCTGCCCAGCCGGGGCCACCGGTGCCCATCCCCTCACCACCCTAACCAACAGGCTCCCCCGTTCCCCCACAGCCTAACACCACCTTTACAGAATGCGGATCTCATCAGGTCACCAGCCTGCAATCAACTGGCTACGGCTCCCCATTGCCTGTGTGCCCCCAGGTCCAAGTCCCAACCCGCTCTACCGATCTGAGAGGGGCCCACGACATCTGCTGAGACTAAAGGACTCAACAGACGGGTCCTCCCTGGTTCCCCCCGTGCTCTCCCCTGGACCCCCACCTCACCGATGACCTTGACCGTGAGGCTGACTTGGTCCTCTCCGACAGGGTTCTTCACTGTGACCACATAGACGCCCTCGTCCTCCTGCTCAGCCCCCTCGACGGTGAAGATGCTGCGGTCCTTGGTGGTCTCCACTCGGACCCGGCCCTCTGTCTCACACAGCAGCTGGTGGGGGAGGAGGAGTTGGTGGGGGGGACTCAAGTCAGACCCCAGGGGTTCCTGCAGCCTCTGCAGCCACCGACAGCCCTGAGATGGGCACAGAGCTCAGCCCGGGTCTGCTGGGGAGACGCAGCCTCAGTGGAAACTGCATCGTGTGAGCGTCTAATCCAAGACCCTTTCCCACCCCCTGCCCAGAGCACGGCCCTCGCTTTGTCACAGAACGTCAGGCAGTCACCTGTCCTCTCCATCCTCAGTTTCCCTTTCTGACCTAAATGACCTCACACAATTACTGTGAGGATCTCAAAAGACCTCGGCTGGGCAGCGGAAGCAGCAGCGCGTGGAGGGGGAGGAAAAGCCAGGAGCCGTGCCCCGGCCGTGAGTCCAACCGAACAGGGCCAGGGATCCACTCCCCCGCGGGGAGGGAGCACAAAGTCAAGGCGGCCTCAGGAAGACAAGAGCCAGCGCGCCCCCAAGTCCGGAGGACTTCCTGGGGTGTGGAGGGTGGAGACCCTGCCTGGGGCAGGAACACAGCTGGCCTGATGGGGCACCTCAACAGAGACCTCGCCTGAGGGTGGACACCACATGGACAGAAACTCACTGCAGGCAAACGAGCCTCCTCCAGCCTCACTCACCTTTTTGTCAAACACCCACTCGTCACCGGCACCTGACTCTGATGCATCGGGGGCTGGCCCTGCTGCGGCCTTATTCCCCTGGAAACAGGACGGGAAGGAAGGAAGGAGGGAGGGAGGAGGAGGAAGAGCTGGTTTGGCCTGGAGGGAACCCGGCCAAGCACTCTGTCCTTGTCTCTGCCCACCCTCGGCCCGCTGTAGGGCGTGCGCAGGTGGGGTGGGCAGCATGCTGGGCCCATGCACCCATTTTACAGACAGGCGCGTGGGGGGAGGGGTCCAGAGTACCTTTGTGATGGTCTTCTGCCAAATTACAGTGGGAGCAGGGTCCCCGGAGATAGGGACGTCCAGGCGTAGCTTGTTCCCAGCCA
Organism: Oryx dammah; assembly: GCF_014754425.2. NCBI lineage: Eukaryota > Metazoa > Chordata > Mammalia > Artiodactyla > Bovidae > Oryx > Oryx dammah. The sequence continues at coordinate 74,762,420 of NW_024070201.1, forward strand.
CCACCACGATGGTGTCCGGCACACGGCCCGGGCAGTCCAGGTGGATCTTGGGAGGTTCTGGCAGGGAGAGAGGACAGGTCAGAGAAAGAAGAAAAGGGCCCCAGGCCTCTGAAAGAAGGGACAACTGGGAGAAGCACATGCCCCTGGGTGTTGGTTTATTTTCTGAATTTATTTTATCGAGACGCCAACACTTGAGCACGCTGCTTAACGCGTGCTGACGAACATGTCCCTGTGTAACCACTGCCCATCGACACCTGAAATACTGCCATCTGCCCAGGAAGTCCCAGGGAGGTTCAGAACACTGGGTCACCTAGGACAGCATCTCTCAGATTGTGTTTGGGGGAACACCAGTGTCTTCCTAGAAAAAAAAAATTTCCATGGAAAATATTTAAGAAACCCTGGGTTAAACCAAGTTGAGTAGGACTTTTCAGAGCCTTTGACATGCCAATGCGCTTTCTGAATCAACAAGCAGTAGGACAGACGGACGGTTCAGTTTCTCAAACTTACTGAACCCTGTTTGGAAAGCCCTGACCTAGAGCCTGCCTCAGCCTGGACGAGTCTCCTGAAGTTAAGATCCTAAAATGCCTGATTACAGTTTAATCTAAATGCAGGAGAAGTACTTCTAAAAGCAAAAAAGATTTAATAATAAAACCCCACAACTGTGATGTCCTCTGCAAGCTCACACATACCACCTTAGGTCAGCGTTCCTATCACCCCACTGGGGAGCCACTTCAGGGTCCCCATTTTAGAGGTGAGGAAACTGACGCTGAGATAGACCACAGCTGGCCTGTGGTCAGAGTGGCAGAGCTGAGGCTGGGCCTCAGGCTGAGCCAGGTCCCGACTCCCAGCTCCTTGCTTCTGCTGAGTGGAGAGGAGACCCTGGCGGGGTCGGGGGAGGCAGCAAGCCGGGACCCGAGACTCACCCTGCCTGGGCACGAAGTCAATCTTGACCTCTGCAAGAGACAGAAGAGCAAGTGGCACCAGGGTGCAGGCCGGGCCCAGCGGCAGGGGCCCCTCTGCCCCTCAGCACCGGCTCACCCATGAAGTGGAGCTTGGCAGACAGGTTACAGGCGAAGCCTTCCGGCACAAAGCTGTAGTCCGCCTCGTCTGCAGGCGTGACGTCATCAATGGTCAGCTTGTGGACCCTAGAGGGCAGCGGTGGCTCAAGGGACCCTGCTGGGCCATGCACTCCTTGCCTCACCAGACACCCCAGCCAGGGCTCCAGGGAGCTCTTGCCCTGCCCTGGCTCAACGGTGTGCAGAGTGTTTTCTCGGACCTCCCTGGGGTCCAGTGGTTAGGAATTCACCTGCCAACGCAGGGGACATGGGTTCGACCCCTTGTCCGGGAAGATCTCACATGCTGAGGAGCAACTAAAGCAGTTCCATCTAGAGCTGGTCCTCCTCAAAAAGAAACACCACCGCAATGAGAAACCCCAGCACTGCAACCAAAGGGGAGCTCCCGCTTGCCGCAGCTCCAGAAAGAGTGCACAGCAACAAGGACCCAGAACAGCCAAAAAATAAAAAAAATTTTTGAGTGCTGTCTTTCTCTGCTTTTGAATTCTTCCACTCCCTTGCCTGCTTTCAGAGGTAGGCAGTGTAGACATGTCCCCTTGGCTGGGCCCTTGGAGACTGGGCAGGGGCTTGTCACATTAATCTCTGTGACCTTGGGCCCAGCACGGGCTGGCCCAGATACTCAGGGTATGAGTAAGAGAGTGGGAGACAGTGAGGGCCCCTGGCCAGAGCCGTGCCCCGTGGCGCCCTGCCCTGGTCACGAGCTGGGGGAGAAGCTGGGGGTCCCAGCCTGTCTCTCTCACTGCTTCACCTTTGTCTCCGACTTCCTCCTCCATCTCCAATGGACCCTCCATATGCTTCTGCCTCTCCCCACTTCGGTGTATGCCTTTCCTCTTTGTCTGTGTCCTGACTGTGTGTCTGTTCATCTCGCTCTCCTGTCTCTGAATCTCTGTTTCTAGCTCACTCTCGGTGTTAGGCATCTCTTTCTGGTCGTCTCTTTTCCTTTGCTTCAGTCTGTTTCTCTATGCGTCTGTCCCTCTGTCTGTCCGTCTCTCTATCTCAGTCTCTGTTTCTTGCTGTCTCTCTGTGGCTCTGTCCCTGGCACACCCTGCACACTCACCGCCCGATGTGGGACACCTTTATGCGGCTGTCAGGCACCAGCTCCTTTCCGTTCTTCAGCCATACCCCCCGCACGTTCTCATCTGACACCTCACACTTGAACACAGCCTGGTCCTTTGAGCCCACCGTCAAGTCTGCGATGCTCTGGTACACCTCCAGCTTCTTCTCTGGGGGGTAGGGCAGAGCCAGTGAGCTGGGGAGGGTGTGGGTGGGTGGGAATCCCTGAGGAAATCTCCTGGGCTTGTGAAAACACATGAGTGTGTGCATGAGTGCAATGCTTGTGTGCCTGTGACAGTGCTGTGGACCCAGGAACCTAAGTGCGCCGGGGTGGGTGATGCTAACCAGGCCCATCTGAACCTCCCAACACTTTCCAGGTGATCACCCCAGTATCCCCATTTTATGGATGAGAAAAGTGAGGTTTGAGGTGTTGAAGTGACATGTCCAGGACTGTGCTGGCCTCGATGCTGGCTTTGCTCGATTCCCGTCCGTGGCTGGGGCCTCACCCTGCACGATGAGCTCGGCCAGAGCCTGACCCCCACTGGTGCGCAGCGCGTAGTGCCCGGCGTCCTCCAGTGTTGCCTCATTGATGATCAGGTGGTGCTTCTGACCGTCCTTCTTGAACCGGTATTTAAAGGTCTCCTCCCGGGTCAGCTCCACCCCGTCCTTCAGCCTAGCCGGAGGGTGGGCAGCAGGTGCCAGGGACCCCTCTGGGGACCCCCCAGGCCCCCGGCCGGGCCCCACGACCCCCTGCCTTGGCACTCACCATTTGACCTGTGCCCCCTCCTCAGACACTTCACACTCAAACTCCACTCGCTGTCCTACCATCACCAGCTGGTCCTCCAGCGGCCGCGTGATCAGCACGGGGGGCTCTGTCAAGTGGAGGGAGCAAGATGGGCGGGCCGCCCTGTGGGTCCCCGCTCAGGGTCTCTGGGCCCCGGGCCCACCTTTGACGAAGAGCTCGGTGCTGCACTTCTCGTCACCCACCACGCACTGGTAGGCTGCGTCGTCCGCCAGCGAGCACTGGCTAATGGTCAGCGTGCGCTTGGCGCCGATGGACTCGAAGATGTACCTGGATAAGGCCAGGGTGGTGGCAGGAGACCCACGGATTCCCCGCCTGGGCCCTGGGTGCCCCCTCAAACCCCCGTCGGGACCCCTGTGCCCCCACCCCAAGGAACCTTACTTGCTGTGGAGCAGAAGAGGCCCGTGGAGCATTCCCGATGGAAGAAGCGAGATCAAGAGAAAATGAGCAGGGAAAGAGCCGGGAAGAAACAGAGACGAGAGTCAGAACCCAGAGAAATGGGGAGAGACAGAGATAGGGAGTGAGAGCTGGCCAGAGGGCAGGGGCGGAGAGAGAGGCAGGGACAACAGGGTTGGGGAGCAGCCCTCCCCAGCCCCAGCCCCCGCCCTCACCTGCCGCTCATCTGAATCTCCTGTCCGTTCTTTAGCCACTTGACCTCGGCGTCAGGATCCGCCAGCTCCACCATCAGCCGGATCTTGTGGCCCTTACTCACCTGGTAGGCCGGCTGCAGCTTCTTCTGAAAGGCTGAGCGCCCCCACCCTCAGCCCCTGCTCCCCAGGCCGGCCCGGGCCAGGAGGACAAGGTCCTGCCTCCCCACGCCTCTCTCTGGGCCTCTCCTGGGGCCTGTCTCCTTATCTCTGTCAGCTCCTTGTCTCTCTGCCTTCCTGTCTTCCTTCCCTGGGGTCCACTTCACCTGCCCAGCTCAGAGCTAGGGTTCGGGGCTTCCAGAAAGGCAGGAGCTCGGCAGGAGAACAGGTGGTGGGACAAGTGGGCCTTCTCTTCCTCTCCGGTCTGTTTCTGCGCCAACCCCCAGGTTCATGCCCTCCTTCTAGGTGCCTGCGTCTCAACTCGGTTTCCAGGGCCTCCATGTCAAGCCCGCGATGGGGAAGGGCTGGCCCGAGCCCTCGCCTCTGACCCACCTGGGGTGGGGGCCGGGGGCGCTCACCTGCCCCCACCTGTTGTTTGCCTGTGAGGGGGCTTAACCAGGGTTTTCTCTTCCCAGGTCGGGTTGGGGGGCGGTGTCCTCTGGGCTTAACTGGCTTCTTCCCCTTCTGGGGGTATGGGGAGAATCAAGCAGGCTACTTTTTTCCCCAAGGGCGGGTCGGGGAGGAAGGGGCCTCCTGGCTTTGGCTGCGGAGAGGTGGGCTGGCCTGGGCTCCATCCTCTTCCTGTGGCATCTCTGGGCTAACTTTGCCCTTTTCTTTTTCTGTGCGACCAGATGCCAACCTGGGCACCCCGGCTTTTTCCCTCCAGAGAAGAGGACGTTCACCCAAACGGTCCCTTCCCACGTGTCTCTGAGTCAAGCTGGACGCCGCTCTCCTTCCCGGAAGCGCGCCTGTGCGCCGCCGTGGGTACACGTGCCTGCGTCTGCGCGCCGCCGTGCGTGCACGTGCACGCGCGCGCGCCTGCGCAGGCGCTCAGCGAGCCCTCGCCTCGCCTGGCTCTGCTCGGGAGGCTCACCTGTGCTTTTCTTCTCGTCCCGCTTTATGCCCTTGAGCCTCTTGAGCATGCCCCGCAGGTCGGTGACTCCGTGCTGGAAGGCGATGCGCTCGTACTCCGACGGGGGCGCCCGCCGCAGGATCTCCCACACGTCCTCCTCAGCGGGGGCCTCCAGCCTGCATCCACGTGGCGAGGCCTCAGGGCCCCCGTGGCCAGGACAGAGTTGCTGTCCCGTCCCCTCCCCTCCGCAAGCGGGAGCTGCTTCGGCCCCTCCGACCCTTCCCTTCTGGTGGGGCAGCTTGACCTGGAGTGGATCCTGGACCAGTTCTGGGGATCATGAGGCCTTAGGTGCTCAGTGTGGTGGACTGGGATGGGGAGGGGCTCCTGGCTGAAACAGGGGTGATAAGGCCGGGGGGGTGCTTCCTGGGACACTCACCTCGGGGTCCGTAAACTGCTGCTCCAGGCAGGAAAGAAAGGCAGTGTACACATCAGAGACAGAACAGAGAAGAACAAAGGTGACTCCATATTGAGTCCATGCCTTTGGCGCTAACCCTTGTCCTCTGTTGCCTGTGTTTCGTCAAGCTGGCTCTGCACCCTTGTAAAAGCATGTTGTCTATGCTGCTGCTAAGTCACTTCCGTCGTGTCCAACTCTGTGCGACCCTATAGATGGCAGCCCACCAGGTTCCTCCGGCCGTGGCATTCTCCAGGCAAGAACACTGGAGTGGGTTGCCATTTCCTTCTCCAATGCATGAAAGTGAAAAGTGAAAGTGAAGTTGCTCATTCGTGTCTGTCCGACCCTCAGCGACCCCATGGACTGCAGCCTTCCAGGCTCCTCCATCCATGGGATTTTCCAGGCAACAGTACTGGAGTAGGGTACCATTGCCTTCTCATACCCTGAACTATAAAGTATATGACAGTCCATTCTTAAGGCTGTGTCTCCCTGGCTGGACCTTTAAAGGTATAGAACACTTTTCATTTGTATGGAGATAAAAAGTTCCAAAAGATAACAATTATCTTGTGGGAAGTTTACAAGAACATTGTGACCAAATCTCCCTGGAAAGCTGCAAGAACAAAGCATTCTACTAAGAAATCTGCGATAACCAGCCACACCCCCTCCCCCTTTCAGTAGAAAAGAGACCAGAATTCTAACTGGGGTAAGGTGGTTCTTTGGGACATTAGTCCACCATCTTCTTGGTTTGCTGGTTTTCTGAATAAAGGCATTATTCCTTGCCCCCAACAAGTGGTCCTTCGATTTTCTGGCGTGTCATGCAGCACGCAGTACAGGTGTGGACTCAGTAACGAAGGCACGGGTCATGCCTCCATGAACCACAGCACATGGGGCCTCACCTCCACTTTCCTCCCTGCTCACACCTTTCTGTTTACAGGGAACCCGTGGCCTTGTTTATTCCTCCTGAGCTCTGACAGGTGAGTGTCAGGAGAGCCGGAGGCTCAGAGTCTCTCCCCAGTCAGTGGAGATCCTCACCCAGGTCAGTCTGATCCCCAGCCTTGCCATCTGTCATCTTCCCTGGTGGCGATGGCCCTGCTACCCCCAAAGCACTTGACCCCAATGCTCATTCTCTGGGCTGAAGCCGCACTGGCCGTAATGCAGGGTCCAAGAGAGGGAGGGACAGGACACAGAGGACACAAGTCAGTTGCACTGGGTGGGGCTAGGTGGGCAATTCCTGAGGCTTTGGAGTCCTCTCCCAGCTTGTGGGTCTCCAGAGCCTGTTGGGAAGAGCTATCACAGACTCAAGTGTAGGCTGGTCATGGGAACAGTGTGAGGATATTAGTTCATGGGATGTAACCTCTGCTGAGCCCTCTGACTTCCCAGCACCTGGACTGTCCCGTCCGACAGACAAGGAAACCAGCTCCGAGTGGTGCATGATCTGCCCCGGGGTCACACAGCTGGAAAACCGCAGGGCTGGCATCGGGGAGCCACGTGTTCTGGGAGCTGCTTCCCTGGGGCTTACCTCTTCCTCAGCAGCGAGCTGAAGTCCAGAGTCGCAGAGTCTTCATGGCTGTCGCTGCGGAGAGGAACCCCCAGTGAGGCCGCAACAGAGCCAACTACGAATAGAAGGGTCTGGGAGCGGGGGCGTGGGGGTGGGGCGAGGGAGAGAGAGGAACCCCGACGGAGCAGGCACACCCTGCCCGTCTCAGACCCCTGGGGTCGCCATACATGCGGATAGGAAGGGGTACCTGATGCGCCGACCGCCTCCAGCCAGGCTCCTGCAGGGATAAGACTCAGATTTTTCACCTGCCCGGGGAGCTTACTCTCTTCCACACCCATCTATTTCAGTCTGACCATTCACAGTACCCCAAGTCCTGGTCCCTATGCTATGCCCCTGCTCTGACCCCCATATCAACCCCAGTCCTGGTCCCCCCCAACATCCCACCCCAGCCCTGGCCCCCCACATCACCCTGGCCCTGACCCCAAGGGGCCACAGACCCCAGCACTGGCCTCCCCCACGGGCCCCAAGGAGGGAGGGCTACTCACGTGCGGCGGAAAGTTGATCGGAGGTCCACATCTCCGGGGCCAACGGCCTCTGGTTTCAAAGAGGGGGGATGAGAGTCAGAGCGAAGTTTTTAGAGGGGGCCTGCCCAGGAGCCCTGCCCTGGGATCTCCTGGTATCACAGGCCTGCCCACCTATGACCCCTTGACAGTGGGTATCTGTCCCAGGAACCTGCCCTCTGAACCTTTCCCAGCCTGCGCTGAGGAACCAGGGGCGTGGCGCAGCTCATGGTCCCCAATACCTTCCAAATTCATCTCCCTCCCATCTCTCGACTCACCCTTCACCTCTTCACCAATGCCTAATCATCAGACACCAAGATGATACCCAGAGGAGAGCTGAGGTCAAGCCCCACCCCAACCCTAGAGGCCCCGATGTATTTCTTGCACGCCTCTCTGTGAATAGCACTGGGCGTGTGGCCAGGCCTCAGCATCCCCCTTAGTACTGGGAAGTGGAGGCGGGGGTGGGGACTGGACCCACAGGGGGCCTGAACCCACAGGGCCCCTCACCATGGACAGTGAGGTTGAAGTTGCAGCTGTCAAATTTGTCCTTGGTGGACACCTCACAGCGGTAACCACCGGCAAAGGAGGCCTGGGCATCCGTGATGTGCAGCTCAAATAGGTAGACCTGTGGGAGTGAGGCGTCAGGGGAGGCTGCAGGCCGGGAGATAAGGCCCTGCACCCGAAAGGAGACGGGGTGGCTGAGGACCACCGACCTTCTCACCCCTCGGGGCTTAAATGAATCCATTCAGTTTTGGATGCGTAAAAACGGGGCCCCTTCTCAAGACACATTGCCATCTGCTGGCACAGGGTGGTGATAAAATAGAGATCAAGGGTGGCTACAAGGTAAGTGGCATTCGCTTAGGATGAGGCATTTGGGGGGAATTTCCTGGCAGTTCAGTGGTTAGGACTCCATGCTTTCACTGCAATGGGCCCAGGTTGGATCCCTGATTAGGGATTCTGAGAGCCACATAGTTCAGCCCCCCCCCAAAAAGGCATTTTTGTTCAGGGAACTGCCCACACAACTGAACATGACCACCCTACCCTTCCAGAAGCCCCCTTGCCTGGGCCAGGACTGTGGAAGAGTGGGAGGAGCAAAGGCTGGGAGTCAAAGCACAGGTTCCAGGCCTGGCTATGAGTGACCTGGGACCAACAACAGCAACCTCTCAAGCTTTGGTTTCCTCGTGTGTGTAGAGAATTGTTGTGGTTGCTCATCAAGGGCCCCGTGAGCCCTGATAGCCTTCCATATGGGGTCTTTGCTCCCTCACTGACTGGTGCCCCCCAGGCTTTATTATGCCCCCTTGAGACTCTCATAGCTTCCCTGTGGTTCAGTGGTAAAGAATCCACCTGCCAATGCAGGAGACATGGATTTGACCCCCGGGTCGAGAAGATCCCCTGGAAGAGGAAACGGCAACCCACTCCTGGGAAATCCCAGGCACAGAGGAGCCTGGCGGTCTACAGTCCATGGGCTCGCACAGGTCGGACGCGACTGAGCACACACGTGAGACTATCACGCCTCTGAGCCCCCATGTCCTTCTATGCCCCCCAGTAACCCTCCTCGGAGCCTCGCCAAGCTCGCTGTGTGCCGCTGACCCCCCTACCAGCTTGGCAGGCTTTCCACGACCCTGCTCTGCACCTCCTCTGCGGCTCAGGTCTCACAGTGCCCCCTGCCTCTCTGTGCCCCTGGGCCTTCCAGGGGCTCTCCGTGTGCCCTCGCGGTACGTCCCCATGACCCTGCGCCCACGGGCCCCACCTTGCTGGTCCGATCGTAGCTGTCGCGCAGCTGCAGATGCTGCCCCACCTTGCTGCTCAGGTCCACCCACTTGCCCTTGAACCACTTGACCACGGGCGGTTTCAAGAGGCTGGCTCCGGCCACGCGGGCTGAGAAGGTGATGCTGCCACCTGCAGGAGAGGGGCGACCGTCTGGGCTTGGGGGATGCCCTGGGCCTCCGTCCCCCTCCTCGCCGCCGGGGGCAGCAGCCCCACACTCACCCACGGTCACTTCGCCGTCCTGTGGCCTCGTCACAAAGAGGCCGATGGGGTCGCCAGGGGCATTGGGGCCCTCAGGGGCCGCTGAGCTGGACCCTGTGGGCAGAGGCGTTTGAGACCTGCCCCGGGACACCCCCACCCACCGACCCGGCCTCCCTGCCCCGCTCCTCTCACCTTCAGGATGAGGCGCCCCTGCTTCCACCTCAGGGGCAGAGGCTGGGGCCTCTCCCGGGGCTTCAGGGGCCTCGGTGGGGGCGGGAGCAGGGGCTGACCCAGGCTCCGCCTTCCCTGGAGGGGATCAGGTCAGGGGTTGTGGAGCAGCTTCTAATGAGAGCCGCCGGCCCCTGCCCCGGTTATCTTGTCCCTGGTCGTTCCCGTCTTTGCAGGAAGTCCATCCAGCCTGCGTTTCACCTTCTCCCTGGCCTCACCAGCTTCTGTGCCCTCATCTCAGAGGGTCAGCCTGAACGTCCCTCCTCTCCTCCAGGCTCGGGTCTTGGTCCAGCCCGTCAGGCTGGGCTGGGGCTCCGCACACACCCACAGGTTCGCGGGGCTTCCCTGCCAGCACACCCAGCCCACCAAGTTCCCATCCGTGTGGGGGTGTCCAGCGGGAGGTCAGTGTTACATCTGACTCATCTCTGAACTTCCCCCACCTCCAGAACGGCCCAGATGGGCCAGGGAGCCTCACGGGGACACTCAGAAAGGTCTCGCTACAGAAAACGGGAAAAGGCCACGGCGGGCTGAGGGCTCACCCAGGGCCAAGGCAAGGAAGACAGCTCCTGTGCTGTGATTGACAGAGAGCTGGAGGGCCTGCTCCAACTTCAGGGAAGGCTGCCCGGGCACTTACCTGCGTCTATGACCTTGAGGTCAAACTTGACCTTGGAGGAGCCAGCGATGACTGCATAGGAGCCCTGGTCGGCGGGACCCGCGTCCCGCACGGTCAGCGTGTGCCGCGTGCCCTCGGCTGCCAGGCCGTATTTCTCGCTGGCGCTGATGTCGCTGCCCGCCCGCTGCCAGCGCACCTTCAGGCCCGCCCGCTCTGTCTCGGCCTCGAACACGGCAGGGCTGCCGGCGGCCACCTCTGTGGACCGTGGCTTCTTGCTGAAGGCGGAGACTGAGGGGCCGATTGAGTTTGCAGGGGTCCCCTGGCTTGCCCCTGCACCCCACTCCTACATGCCTTCTTATTAAATAAGGTGGTGAGCGCTTTAATGGGTCACCTCATCTAATGCTCCAACAGCTCTACAAGGTAGGTGCAGTTATCCCCAGAGGAGGGCTCCGAGCCTCAGAGAGGTTAAGTGACTCACCCAAGATCACACAGCCAGGAAGTGGGAGAGCCAGGCCTGAGGAATTTTGCTAGGTGTGTCCCTGAAGAGCCCACCCTCTCTGCCTGTGGAAGCCCAACCCCCACCAGCTGGGGCCCTTGGCAAGGGGCCAGCATTCTGCCTACTTGGACATGGCTAAATTTGTCCTCTAAGGGCCTGGGGCTGGGAATCAGCAAGTGAGATAAAGCTGTCCTGGGAGAGGGCTGGGGCTGGGGGGGCTGATCCCTGACCTGGACAACCTTGGAAGGCCAGGGCGGTGACTCCAGGCTGTGACTTTCTTTGCCCTTGGCGGTGGCTCAGGGACCTTTTGCCCACCCTCCAGAGCAGAGGCCCTGCATCACTTCACTGTGGGGGCCATGCCTGGTGTGGGGGCCACAGGGGCACAGGCTGGCAAAGCAGAGACTCTCAGAACAGGAAACAACCCACCGAAGCCCTCTTTGTACAGTTGGGGAAACCGAGACCCAGAGAGGGGAGGGGCCCGTCCAAGGTGTTCAGGGAGACGGGCTCAAGTCTGGAGCCATCCTGGGGTGCCTCCTGCGGCAATCTTTCCCCCAAAGGCAAGCCTGGACCTAACCTTGCTGCAGAAGATGGGGATGCAGGCAGGAAAGGGGTCCCCTGGCATCCTGAGAGTGGGGCGATGGCCCTGGGGTCTTCCTGCCTTGGCTGTCTCCCCCTCTGGGCCCCTGACCCTGGTTTACCCTCACTCTCATCAGAACGATGAGAAGGAGAAACTGAGAATCGAAAAAGGACCAGGAGGACAGAGGCCCTGTCCTGGGAACCCCTCAGGAGCTCATTCCTGGGCCCACCCCCTAACTGAGGATGTCCCCAGCCCTCCCTGCCCCACGGTCGGCCCCCAGCCCAGGCCTGGAGCTACCTGGTTTCTTCCCTGGCTCGGGCATCTTGAGAGAGGTCACAGCAGGAACCGAGCAGGCACGGGCCACCCAAAGAGACTCTGAGCAGGGCTCCGGTCCCCGACTATATAAGGGGCCGCCCCCTCTCCAGACCTTCCTTATCTGCACCCTGCCCCGCCACCTGCTAAATATAGACAAATTCCCGAGATCAAGGGCTCTCCAGGAGAATGTGTGGCCCTGGCTTTCTCTGCTGGCCCCTGGCCCCTCCCCCTCCCCCACCAACCCCACAGGACAGATTCTGCCCCCCAACCCTCAGTGAACACAGGGGCACCCCAAGCCCTGTCCGTGTGTCCTTGTGACAGGCAAATTGAGCGGTGGGAGTGTGCGGGGCCCAGAACCCTGAAGCTGTCGGGTCAGAGGCATCCGTGTCGGGTGATGGTTACACCCACAGACCCTGAGTCCCAGCTTCTCTCAGTGTCCTTCTGAACCCCCACAACTGCCTCCACACCCCACACCCCGCCAAAGTCGCAAAGAACATCAGCCTCTACCCAGAAAGGAGCAAATCCCATGTGACCTACTGTGAGCAACACCCACTATCAGGGAAGGTCATTTGCTCCGCCCCTCAATTGTCAGGAGCAAGGAATTCTATGTACAAGCATCGTCCGCGTGGTCGACACTTGCCCTCCCTTTCAACATAAATCCATTCTCTTCTGCATTTTAACCATGTTTAAACTGCATCTCATGTCCCTGGGCCGTCTTTCAAAAGGAATCGGGACTTTGGGACTTCCCCGGTGGTCCAGTAGTTAGGACTCTGCGCTTCCACTGCTGGGGGCCAGGTTCAGTCCCTGGTGGGGGAACCAAGATCCCATATGACACAGCCAAATATTTAAAAGAAATTAATCCATAAAAATTCAGAGACTGAGCTCCACTCTCCCTCTCTCGGGGCTCAGAGATCCATGGAGGGGGGTTATGGTTGAGTTTCCCCAGCCTGAGGGCTCAGGGCACTCCAGAGGGTGTCTGCCCCAACACAAACGGCCCCAGAATCTGGATTCTCTGAGGTCTGCGGGTTGCTGATAAGAGTTCCCTCACTCCCAGGCTGCCAGCCGCCTCTTCTTGCTACTGTTGGAAGCAAAAGCCTTACAAGTCTCATGGCTCATGTTTTTCTGTCTCTCCCCTGCTGTGGGCCAGAGGCCAGCGCAACCAGGCACCAGGGTACGTGGGAGGAGTTCTCTTGTGTCAGGGTCCTGCCAGCAGGGATTCCGTGGCTCACCGGAGCTCTGGGGCTTCATTCTTGCTCCTGGTCAAGCTGCACTTTACCCCCTTCCTGACACATGAAGCTTCCTGCCTCGCACGGCCATGGCAACCCTTTACTACACGCGTAATTTTGGACAAATGGGTTGACCTCTGTTAGCTTCAGTTTCCCAGTCTATCAAACGGGGCATTAGATTCCACTTCTCAAGGTTAACACGCAGTAAATGGCTAGAATATCCAGTGTTGTTGCCCTTATTATCATCATCAACATTGGGCTCATAACAGAAAGATTCAATGAGTTTAAGCCTCACTGAAGCATTAAAAAAAACAGCCATTTATCAGGTACAGAGAGCTTTTTAATGATTTATTTCTCCAATAACAACTGAGAATTCGTTCCTTCCATGGATCATGCCTGCTGGTCAGGCAGTGTCAACTGTCTGGACAAACTGGACAACTGGACAAAGTGTCAACCGTCCTGAGGTCTGCAGCGTCCAGCATTGGCAGGGATCCTTAGTAAACCCACAGTGGACAAACGAGAAGGCAGCAGGTCAGATGTCGTGGGTAGGGCGCATCAGGCAAGGTGCATAAAAGATTTTAAAAACGGGGTCTCTGTGCTGAAGAGAACTGACTGAGAATAACTTTAGGTAAATGGGTTTCTTGAGAATGCTGATGGGGGAGAGGTGTGGGGAGAGAAGGTCACTGGAAAAAAAAGGGGGTCAATATACACAAATAATGAGGCTTCCAACTCCCAAGGCCGTGTGCCCTGTACTAAGCAAGCTGACCCTTCGCTGGGGCCAGACGCCCAGATGGCCTTCTGGAACCGGGGCCAGCGCCCTGCTGGGAGGCGAAGCAGGGGGTGTGGGGCGGGCAGGGGGCTTGGAGGAGGAGGGGGTGGGCGGGGAGGCGAGGCCTGGCCCGCCACAGTCCTGCCCCTGGCCCCTGGGAGCTTCCCTCCTGTGTCCGGCCGCCCGGGCGAAGGGGTTAATGCTATAGCCAACGGGGCGGCCTGGCGGGCCCGGTGGGCTCAGGCCTGGGCTCAGTGGGGCGGGTGGCGCCGCTCGGCCAGGCCCCCGCGGCCCAGCACCTCCCCGCTGAACTGGTAGGTGAGCTTCTTCTTCACCTTCTTGACCTCGCCCGTCTTGCCGTAGTTGCGCAGCGCTCGGGCCATCTTCTGGTAGGTCATCTTCTTGCGGTTGCCCTTCTGGATGCCCCAGCGGTGCGCCAGCGCCTCCTTGTGCTTGGACGAGAACTGGAACGTGCCCTTGTCCTTGTCCACCCACCAGATGCTGTCCTTCATGTCGCCGCTGCGCAGCAGGTCCAGCAAGAACTGGTACAAGCGGATCTTCTTCTTGCTGCCTGCGGCCGGAGACGGTCAGCGCCCACGGCGGGGACCCAGCCCGCCTCCCGGGGACGTGGGACCACCCCCTCCTTCCCTTCCCGGTGGGGTGGTCGCAGGGGTGGGGCTACAGCCAGCGTGGCGCATGCGCACGCCCACAGCGCACGTGCTCAGACCCGGACGCGGGGACAGAGGCCTCCACCCCCGCCACGGAACACACGCAGAGACACGTGTTGGCAAAGACACCCATACGCAAGCACTCTGCTTTGTGGCCAGGCTGCTGCGTCCGTGGGCCTTGATCAGGGTGGGAATGGGGCACAAGGGTGGCCAGGGTCAGGGCTGGGTCCCCTACCTGTCTCCCCGTGCAGGAGGCCAGGCCCTGGCTCCAGGCCGTCGGCCTCCCCGTCGGACACCTCCAGCGGGGGGCTCTGCCGCTCCCCCTCCTCTTCATCCGAGCTGGGCCGGGCGGGAGACAGCGAGGGGTACGGCAGGCACATCCGGGGCAGGTAGGAGACCTGGAAAGGAGGCAGAAGGAGGGTTGGGGTTCCTAAGGGACGGTGCAAAGCTGAAGGCGGCCAAGTAGGGGGCGTTCCGTGGGGTGAGAGAAGAGGGGGTCCTGGGGCGGGGTGGCCAGGGAGGGGCAGAGGGATATGGGAGAAGTCTGGGGACACTGGAGGTCGGGCTTCTTACCGAGTCAGATGGGGTCCCCACACACAGGATGCCAGTTGTGGGGACAAAGTGGATCCTGACACCCCGCCTGTCTCCCTGGTTTGGGCGGCGGGAGGTGCCATGTGGACAGGCAGCTGCCCTGGGGTGAGGGGCTGAGGAGGAGGGTCGGGAAAGGGAGTCAGCGGGAAGATGGAGAGGTCAGCGGATTTCAGGACTCCGTGACTTGGATGCTAGACCCTTGAGGAGCCAGTGAACGGGGTGGGGGCTCCAGCCCCCGCGTTTCAGAGGGCCCACGATGAGGCCCCCGGGGGTCAGAAGGACCAGTGTTTGGGGGCGGGGGGGCGGGGGGTATGGTCCGGGCTCTGTCCTCGGTGGGGTGAGAGCAGATAAGGGGTGCGGGGTCACGAGGTCAGCCAGGGGGTCAGGAGGCAGCCGTTGGGGCTCCGGCCACCGTTGGCGCTGTGGGGCAGGAAGCCGGGTTGAGTAAGCTTCCTGCGGAGCGCCCGCCTCACCGCAGGCGCCCGGCTGGGCCGGGCGCAGCGGCCCTGCAGGCACGCACCTGGTGACTGAGGCTGGCGTGGGGAGGAGCCATGGGGGTGTCGAGCACGTGCATCTGCTCCAGCTCCATGTGGCGGTAGAGCTGCTGCAGCTGTGGGGGCTGGACGCTCTGCAGCTCCGTGAAGTGGTTCTCGGCGAAGCTCTCAAACTCGCTGTGCACGTGGTGTGGATGGAAGTCCCAGTAATGGTCTGCAGGCCAAAGCAGGAGGGGCTTATGATTGTATAAAATATTATATGAACAATAATAGTATATATTATATATAATAACTATATATTAATATATATAACAATAATAGTACATATAAAAATAATAGCGCCAGGCCATGTCCCCTATCATAATCACCACCGCCATTCTGGACTGCAGATTGGAATTAATCGCAGCACCACCCACCCTGCTATTTTCCGAACCCCAATTCCATAGATGGGTCTTCCCCAGGTAGCTCAAAAGGTAAAGAATCTGCCTGCAATGCGGGAGACCTGCTTTTGATTCCTGGGCCGGGAAGATCTCCTGGAGGAGGGCGTGGCAATCCACTGCAGTGTTCTTGCCCGGAGAACCCCATGGACAGAGGAGCCTGGCGGGCTGTGGTCCATGGGGTCGCAAAGAGTCAGACACGACTGAGGGACTTTAGAATACTCAGAATACACTATGGATGAGGACACTGAGATTTGGAAAGGCTACATGACCTGCCCCCAGTCAAAGGCCACGTTGGAGCAAAGCCTTTGTTCTCAACAACCAGTCTCCCCTGCCTCCCTTGCCCATCACAAGGATGCCGACTTTTGAGCCAGAGTCTGAATCCGGGCCGTTTCCTTTCTGTGTGGCCTCAGGCACATGCACTGACCCCTCTGTCAAACAGGGAAGCTAGAAACTAGGAGGACCCACGCACGTTCAGAGGCTGCGCTCGGGAGTGTATGGAATCGCTTCTCCTCCCCTTCAGACACAGCAGAGGTTCCTGAGCTGACTGGCTGCCCGCAGTCACAGCTCACTGCCCCGTCACACAGCCGAGGTGTGACTGCAGAGTCACAGGGCTGACATTCCTCAGCCGAGCTCCCGCTGAGGCCCCTCCAAGGTCGTGTCCTTGGGGAGCTGCACCTGAGTCCCAGGGAGGTCGCCGTGGCACCCGAGGCTTTCCCGGAAAGCCCCTGGTGGGTGCTTTCAGAGTCTGCGGTAGGGTGGATTTGAGTTTGGGAAACAGCTCCGTGCCACTGAGAGCCCTGCCTGGGCCTGGAGCCGGTCTTCAACGTGGTTACTCTGGGCACCTTTTCCAGGAATAAAAACCACCACACGTCTGAGGACTTCCTGGGTACAACTTGGAGTCCAAAAGATGTGACAAAGTGACAGGAATTTTTCTCGTGTGACCCAGAGAGGGAGTGTGCAGGATGCTGAGACAGGTCACCATCTCCAGGACTGGCACAGGGCCTGCAGGGGGACTGCCACCAACCACCTATGCATGTCTCTGTGTGTCTATCTGTCTCCCCGCCCCCCCCACCTCTTTCTCTCTCACAAACACGTCGCTGCTCACGCATCCTGGAGAAACGACACGTGTTGTCTTGGCTCTGCACTGGCTCTCAGAAGACTCACTCATTTTCCAGTCCTGCTGTGTGTGGCTTTGCCTTGTGACCCTGAGCAAGACATTTTATCTCCCCGAGCCTCTGATTCTGCAAAAGTCAGAGACCCGGCTGGGCGGTTACTGAGGTCCGACTCACATGTGCAGTTATTTGAACCCACAGTCGAGACTCCCACTTGCGTGAAGCTGCATGGCATAGCGGAGCTAACTGGGGCGGAGCTAACTGGGGCGGAGCTGGGTTTGAATGCTGGCTCTGCCACTCACCCTTGAGTGACACTGGGCAGGTCGTCCTGCTTCTCTATGCCTGTTGCCTCCGCTGTGAGATGGGGCTAATAACTACACCCAGCTCACGTCATAGGCTTGCTGTGAGGATTAAATGAGCTAATGCTTGCAAGGCACTTCAAATGGAACCTGGCACAAAGTAAGACTCAATAAACATTAACTATTATCATTCCAAGCTTCCCAAGTGACTCAGTGGTAAAGAATCTGCCTGCCAGCATAGGAGTTTCAGGAAACACAAGTTCGATCCCTGGGTTGAGAAGATCCCTTGGAAGGAAATGGCAACCCACTCCAGTATCCTTGCCTGGCGAATCCCATGGACAGAGGACCTGGTTTGTTACAGTCCGTGGGGTCACAAACAGTCAGACACATGAGCGACTGTGCACACACACACATCCGTTGTCTTTATAATGATAATTATTATGAATGTTGCATGCTGTCTTTAGAGAGCCTGAATCAGCACCTGAGCAAACAGCAGATACTTTAATACTTATCAATTCCTCATCTTCCCCTGCTCTCTGCCACCTTAGCCCATGGTCCAGAGAAATAGTTTGAGGGATCCTGGCTGTCTCTTTCTCCCAGAAACTCAAGTTGGGACCCCAAGGTTGTACCAAGGGCAGAGGACTGGTTTTTTTCACCTTCCTATTCCCAGTGCCTACACGCAGCAGGTGTCTTGATGCTTTTGGACTGTGGTGTTGGAGGAGACTCTTGAGAGTCTCTTGAACTGCAAGGAGATCCAACCAGTCCATCCTAAAGGAAATCAGTCCTGAATAATCATTGGAAGGACTGATGCTGAAGCTGAAACTCCAATACTTTGGCCACCTGATGTGAAGAACTGACTCATCTGAAAAGACCCTGATGCTGGGAAAGATTGAAGGTGGGAGAGGAGAAGGGGACGACAGAGGGTGAGATGGTTGGATGGCATCACCGACTCAATGGACACGAGTTTGAGCCAGCGCCAGGAGCTGGTGATGGACACGGAGGCCAGGTGTGCTGCAGTTCATGGGGTGCAAAGAGCTGGACACGACTGAGCGACTGAACTGGACTGAACTGCGAGGCAGTAGGCACTGAACAAGCTCTTCCTGAGTGAACGCATGAATCCTAGCTTCTTAAGAACTCTGACTCTCCTCCACCAAATCATCCAAATCTGAAGGGAAGACAAAACAAAATGACACTCATTTTGTCCTTTCATCTTGCCTTGCATTAATAAGACCCAGAAATTCTCCACTTGCTGAGAGAGAGGTGGCTCTGTCTGTATGGATGGTGCTCTTTGGGGCTTTGGGGCGCTTGAGTGGACCCAGGTTCCTTTTCAGCTGCAGATCTGCCCTGGAGCCTCACTCCAGGCCCTTCCCATTTTGCCTTCTCCTGCCCAGGCCGAAGTGCCCGGATCTTCATAGAACGCCTTATCCTGCCCATGCATGCATGCCAAGTCACTTTAGTGGTGTCCGACTCTTTGCCACCCCGTGGACTGTAGCCAGCTAGGCTCCTCCATTTCGGGGATTCTCCAGGCAAGAATACTGGAGTGGGTTGCCATGCCCTTCTCCAGGGGAACTTCCTGATCTTTATAGAATGCCTTATCCTCCCCCTCAAATCCTCACACCTACTCCAGGTCTTTTTGGGGTTTTTTTTTTGGGTGGGGGGGCAGGTTTTGGCTTGTGCCATGTGGCACGTGGGGTCTTAGTTCCCCTCCCAGGGATCAGACCCGTGCCATCTGCATTGGAAGCACAGAGTCTCGATCACTTGACCTCTAGGGAAGTACCCCCTACTCAGTTCTGGCTCGGGGGCTCTGAGTTCTCTCTCTCAGTCCCCACCTCTGTCCCAGCTCCACATGACACCCATGGGCTTGTTCTGGTGGTCCCAGCTTGAGGCCAGCACTTCCCACAGCAGGTCTCAGCACCCCCCGGTTCAAGTCACTTTGGGGGCCAGAAAAGCTTGCAGATTTGGGGCCCATCTGAGACCCATGTGATCTGCAGCGCCGGAAGGAGATGGGAGAGTCTGGCCTTTCACAGCCCCCTGCAGAGGTTCGTTTGCTCACTGAGGCTCAGGAACCCTGACCCAGCGTTGCTGAAACCTGCAACAGAGACTCTTGGGCTACAATTAAGGTTTCAAAAGGCCCAACGGAAACCTTTCCTCTACCCTTGATTTTGAGTGCTCAGGCAGTTGTATAATAAACACTGTTTGGTAGGCAGAGATGAGTCGTCTGAAGGAACATCATGCCGCGAGTCCATCCTTATGCAAAGGCCAGCACTCTGAGCGCTTCGGACCCTACTCCTAGATGACTGCCCAGGAATGCTTTGCTAAATCCTTGCTTGTCACTTTGAGAGGTCACCCAGACTCTCCTGCAACTTATGTCCCCTTAGTATGACTTTCTGCTCCTCAAAAGGACATGATGTCAGGACTTCCCTGGTGGTCCAGTGGCTAAGACTCTGTGCTTCCGATGCAAGGGGCCAGAGTTCAATTCCTGGTCAGGCAACTAGATCCCACAGGCTGCAGCTAAGACTGATTGATGCAACGAAAGGAAAAAAAAAGATCCCACAGCTGGGAAAAAAAAGAGACCAGGCATGAAGCAGTGGAGATCGAAGCTCTGTGTGCCACGCCTAAGACCAGGCGCAGCCAGTAAATAGATATGGAAAGTCACAATACAGGAGTATAGTGTCATTCGCATATCCGGAGATAGCTCTGGACCCTCCCTTCTGCAACCTGTAGGGCATTCAACTCATACTCGGCTTCAGTCAATATTTGGTTAAATGACCAGTGAAAGCTTACTTTTGATGTGTTTTTTATGTACCAGGCACTGTTCTAAGTACTTAATGCACATTATGTCACTCAGTCCTCACCATAGCCCTGACAAAGGGGCCGCTATGGTCTGATCTCCCTTTTGCACGTGAGGAAGCTGTGACTCAGAGACATAAAGTCCCTTGCCCACAGATAGTTGTTGGTAGAGTCAGGATCCAAACCCACCTGTGTCTGACTCCAGGGACTAAACTCTTATCCCTATGCCATACCACCGCTGAGGACCAAGACAGCCAGTGAAAGCTTTAAGTAAGACTTATGGTGACAGAATTTACGGACTGCTACTATCCATCTGTCTGTCGACCACCATTTACCTCTCATTCATTATTCATCATCCATCCACCATCCAGCATCATCCATCATCCATCCATCCACCCATCCATCATCCAAATATCATCTACCCATCATTCACTCATTCATCATCCATCATTTAACCCACCCATCCATCCATTTATCCACCCATCCATCACTGAACCTTTATTCATCAAGCCAGCAATGACCCATTCATCAGCATCTTTCACTTCCACCCTCTAAACCAGCTTCCAGTCTGGAACCAAAGTCTTACCCACACATCCTTAGTGCTCCTCATTTTTTTGTGTCACTAACACCTAGATGTCACTAGGACAAAAATAAAATGATATTCAAAACAATCCCCCCACACACTCACAAAATGCAAGCCTTAAGTGTCATTCAGTTGACCTTATCTCCTTCAAGCAGAAACCCCAGCCTGAAGCCATGGCTCTTACCAGGAGAGAAGTAAGATCAAGACCAAGAAGGAAGATGAGGAATTAAGAAAGCAAGGAATGAGGAAAAAAAACCTTTGCAGGAAATCACAGACCACTGGACAAGGGCTCCTTAATCCCAGCCCTCCTGCAAATTATTCAAACATGGAAACTGAGGTCCCAGCAAGCAGAGAGCTCCAGGTCTCACGATCCTTATTATTTCTTACACTGTATCGTAATTATTACGATTTTAGTTCTTTCCTTTGATAAAAAAGATAAATCTGGCAGGGTCTGTGTTTTATTCATCCTACAGCAATGTGCCTGGGATGGAAGCAAGGTTTGGTAGGGGAAGGAAGGACACTTTGGAAGGTGAACGAAATGAATGGGTGATTAGAAAACTGTGAATAAACTGTGGTATGTGAATAACAATAAACTGTGAATCTGTGGGATGAAAAGACGAAAAGTGTATAGAAAGATGTAATGATGGAGAGAATGGTCATACTTTGGAACTCTATTTCCTCCATCAATCCCACTGCAAATAGCATTAGGATGGCTATTACCAAAAAACAGAACAACCCGGGCCGACTGTATAACACAGGGAACTACATTCACTGTCTTGTAATAACAGAATGAAAGAGAATCTGAAAAAGAGCACATATATACATGTATACATACATATATATAATCAGTGAATCACTTTGCTGAACACATGATATTGTGAATTAACTATACTTCATTTTTTTAATGGTTAAAAAAGCAGAAAAAAAATTTGGCAAGAATGTGGAGCAGGGGAATCCTTGTGCACTGTTGGTAGGAGAGTAAAATGGTGCGACCACTAAGGAAAAACAGTATGCTTGGTCCTCAGACAATTAAAAATAGAATTATCTTACAATCCAGCAATCCTACTTCTGGGCATATAGTCTCAAAGAACTGGAAGCAGGATCTTCAAAGAGGCATTTTAACACCTGTGTTCACAGCAGCATTATTCAGAGCAACCAAAAGATAGAAGCAACCCATGTGTCCATCAGCAGATGAATGGGCAAACAGAATGTAGTATATCCACACAACGGAATGTTCCTCAGCTTCAAAAAGGAAGGAATTCTGATGTGCAGTGCAACACGGGAGAACCTGGAGGATGTTAGATGTTAAATGAAAGAAGCCAGTCACGAAAAGAGAAACGCTGCATGATTCCACTAAGATGAGGTACTGAGTGCAGGAACATAGGAACAGAAAGCAGAATGATGGTTGCCAGGGGCTGAGGGGAGGGGGCAGTAGGAGGCACTGTTTAATTGGTCCGGAATGCCAGTTTCGCAAGATGAAAAGAGTTCTGGAGCTGGATGGTGGGCATGGAGCACGGCAACATGTCCTTGAGCCACTGAGCTGTACATGTGCAAATGGTCAAGATAGTACATGTTATACTGTATACATTTTAATCACAACTTAAAAATAATAAACAGCAAATTCTATGAACCCTACCTTGAGAATCTATCCTGAATCCATCTGCTCATTTTTGTCTGTCTCGCCACCACCCTTGGCCAAGTCACTGTCATCTCTTGTCTGGATTATTCCAGTGGTTTCCTCCCGGCCTTCCCCCCTGTTCCTACTCTTGCCTCCTCTCCAGCTATTCTCCACCCAGAAATTAGAGTGATTAAAAAAAAAAAAATTATTCAGTGGAACCACTAGGTATTGGGAGAAGACACTAAAAACTTCCAGAGAGATAAAACAAAACTAAACAGGAAAAAAATTAAACAAAACCCCAAAATGGTTACATTCAAAAAAGAGGATATGGAATGACATCAGATTTCCTAAGAAAAACTCTAGTAACCTGAAGACAGTAGAGAAATGCCTTCAGTTTCAATGAGAAAAAAAAATTTTTTTTCAACTTAGATTTCTATACACAGCCAAACTACGTTAATCAGGTGAGACCATAAAAACAGCAAGTAACACAAACAGCAATAAAACCTTACCTCCCAGACATCCTTTCTTAGGAGAGCATGATGCTATGAGTAACAAGTCCTTACATAATTTTCACTTTCTAAGCCTCCCATATGGAGTAGCTCACTCCATCCTTAGGGCAGTCCTGTGAAGTAGGTCTCATGAGTGAGAAGCTGAGGCCCAGAGGGTGAGACATCTTCCCTGTGGTCACCCCACCCAATAATGGGGAGATGGGGTGTGACTCCCAGCAGCCTTGCTGTGGGGTGGGGGCCTACATCACTGCTGCTCAGCCCTCAGAAACACAGTGATGAGAAAGTACAGGTAATCAAAATACGCAGCGTGGCTCAACTGTGAGCAATATTCACATGGTCCAAACCACGGAAAATTCAGATGTCAATTTAACAAACTTAGAATACAGACAAAGGGACTTCCCTGGTGGTCTAGTGGGTAAGATTTCATACTCCCAATGCAGGGGACCAGGGTTGAATTCCTGATCAGGGCACTAAAAGCCCGCATGACGTGAACGTTGAGTGTTAGTCGCTCAGTCGTGTCCTCCTCTTTGTGACCGCATGGAAGGTAGCCCATCAGGCTCCCCTGTCCATGGAATTCTCCAGGCAAGAATACTGGAGTGGGTAGCCATTCCCTTCTCCAGGGGATCTTCCCGACCCAGGGATCGAAGCCCGGTCTCCCGCATTGCAGACAGATTTTTTACCCTCTGAGCCACCAGGAAGCCCCCACAGGTGGAACACAGCCAAAAAGTGAAAACAAAATATTAAAAATAGAATACAGAGGAAAACAAATGCTGTATGATCTCACTTATACGTGGAATCTTTAAAAAAAGTAGCAATTCAGAAAAGGAGGTCAGATTGGTGGTTGCCAGAAGTAGTGGGGGGTGGGGGAGATTGGGCGCTGGCGGTCTAAGGTGCAAGCTTTCAGCTGTGAGATAAATAAGTCCTGGGGATGCCATGCACAGAATGGCTAGGGCTAACTGCTGCATGGTAACTTTGAGAGCTAAGCGCAGCTCCTGAAAGTTCTCATCACAAGGGAAAAAATTTTTTCTAACTGTATAAGGAGATAGATATTAACTAAACTTATGTGGTAATAATTTCCCAATGTATAGGTGTGTGAAGTCATTAGCTGTTACACCTTAAACTCACACACTTATGTTGCATATCATAACAGCAATAAAATGAAAAGTGGGAAAAGTTACTGTAACTATTTTGGTATGTGTGAAGAAGTATGTGTGTGTGCTATAAATAACTAGAAAGTCAAATACTCATCTTTCATAGTACAATAGATTTCTCTAAGTAAAAAATCAAGCTAGATTCATCTCCACCTGGCTTATAGAAAGTCCTCAATAAATGTTTGTGAATTAATAAATGAATGCTCTTCTAAGCCTCTGTTTCAAACTTTCATGTATATACTTCCAGTGCTCTGTAATAGAAAGACTGGAAAAATAGCTTTTAACTGTCTCTGATGTGCTGGATAGGCCATGGAGAAACAACTGATAAATTTATGTAAAAAGTAGCAGATTGCAGAACAGCATGATACTACAGTTCATTTCTGAATGGAGAGGATATGTATGGATGTATACACTTACAAACATACAAGATTATACACCGTCAAATAAAGTGTCTGCTAGAATAGACCAAGATGGCTATCAGTGCAGGGTGAGAATGAGAAGCAGGTAATATTTTCCTTTATACGCTGCTGTATTTTAAAATTGTTTGCAACGGGTATTTCTTGTTTGAATAATTAAAATTAAACATCTATAATTTCTTTGGATATTTACCAGACACACACACACACAAGGTTACTCAGATCATGTCATTTCTTTGCTCAGCCCCCTCCAGTGGCTTTCCACTAGGTGTGGGAAACATGACAAGCTCCCGCTGCAGTCCTCGGGCCCATGTGGTCCTCCCCTGCAGACTGGCCTCCCTTCCTGTCCTTTCTGCTTCCTGTGCTCCCTTCCCACCCTGGTCCCCACCCAGGTCCCTCCTGCTCTTGCACCTGCTTTTCCCGCTCCTAGAACACTTATACCTCCCTGTCTGTGCATTCGTGTGCCTTCAGGACACTCAGATTTCCACCCAAGGGGGCCGTTCACCTCTGGAGCTCCGTCCTGCGGGCATACCCCTGGCAGCTTAAACCTGACATCTGTACCCAGAGACGCCGTTTGTGGCGAGTCCTTCTTTAGGGCCCTCACGTGCAGATGGCAGAGCCTGACTCATGGTGCTCTGCTTTCTACAGAACGTCTTTAGAGCATGTCTGCTAATTCAACTGTTCCCCATCTCTCTCTCACTAGACTGTGAGCTCCACAAGGGCAGTGGCCTTGCCCGGCCTGCTCCTTGTGGCAAATCCAGCGCCTAGAACAGGGTCAGGCCCACCACATGTAATCAGGGGCTATTTGGCAGATGGACAGGAGAGGGGATGAGTGGACAAGTGGGCTGGACAACAAGCGTTGGAAGGACGGGTGGCTGTGGGCAGCTGGGTGGATGGCAGGGGAGGGGCGGCTGGGTGGATGGTGGACTGGGTCACCGGAAAATGAGCCTGTTGATGTCACAGAACCTTCGGTGCTTCTCCACTCCCTGTCGACCTGCTGGCTTTCTCTACAGTGCTCACTCCATCAGCCAGCCCAAGGCCTTCCTGGTTCCTAGAGTACGTAAATAGTACCCCTGTATTACAGGAAGGGAGAATGCAGCTTCGGTAGACCCAAAGGAAAGGCACCCAGACCCAGGGAGACTGAGAAGGGGTCAGGCCAGGGGAGAAACGATCAGAGAAAGGGTCAGAGGCAGCCCTGAGCTTGCAAGGACCTGAGCGGGCCTGCTGCCTGGAGCCACCAGGGGGCGCCAGTCCTCAAGCTGGGACCTGCTTAGGTCCCAGACTGGGTAGAAGCAGGTGTCGAGCTTGTGTTCAGTCAGGGAGAGTCAGCCCCCGACCCTGGCAGTGGGAGCTGGAGGTGGAGCTGGAGGAGGGAGACTCTCTAAACCGTCTCTGGATCTTCCCCAGAAAGGATGCATTTCTTGTAGAAGTATAAAATTTTAAAGGAAGAGGCGGGGTGGGGGGTGGCGGGGAGAATGTTTTTAAAGTCTTTCTAGTCCTCAAGTTCTGAAAGGAGCCTGTGTGTTCCCAGATATGGCCTCCCTTAGGATGTCCAGCCCTTACTCCCAAGATATGGTTTCCAGTTATAGTCTTTAGAATGGATGTCAGGTGTGAATTCCAGGCAAAACTGTTTGCAGGCTTTGCCACCTGGATGTGAGGGCCCTAAATAAGGACTTGCCGCATATGACATCTCTAGGTACAGACATCAGGCTTAAACGGCCAGAGGTGTGCCAGCAGAATGGAGCTCCAGGTGTTAACGGCCCGCAGGTGAGGGCCCTTCCTTGGCTGTGGCAGAGCATGCCTGTCCCTGTGGGGTTGCAGACACCTCACTGTCTGGCTTGCCCAGGTCTCCACACCCCCTGAAGAATCCCTCAGTGAAGACCCAGTAACCAGGCCCCCTCGCCTTTTGTTCAGAGATGTTCCACCAATACACCGAGATCTGCCACCGGTGACCTCTCTTAGCCCCCTGCCCAGGTTCCAGACACCAAAGGTCTCTCTCCCTTTCCCTGAATTTGCTTCAGGATTGAGCCTGGGCTTTGGGGTGGAGGGCAGTTAGACCCAGATAGAAAAAAGCCCTGGCCCAGGCTCCATCCTCACTCCCACCACCAGCAGACAGAGTTTCAGCCCCTGCTGAATGAACAGCTCTCAAATGGGAGCGGTTCTGCACCCCGCCCCCACTGCCAGGGGACGTTTGGCAACTCTGGAGACATTTTTGGTTGTCATGATTGGCAGTAACACTGGCGTCCAGTGGGCAGAAGCAGGAATGCTGGCAAATACCTTACAAGGCACAAGACAGACCTCACAGCATAGAAGTGTCCAGCCCAAATGTCAATAGGCTGCTGTTAGTCACACACGGCAGGGACTGGGGCTGCACCAATGAGGAGTTCAGGGTCACGGGCGGTAACAAGAATGGAGAGGAAGATGGGGGTTTGGGGGAGGAGAAGAAGACACGGGTTCGATCCCTGGGTTGGGAAGATCCCTTGGAGGAGGAAATGGCAACCCACTCCAGTATTCTTGCCTGGAGAATCCCCAGGACAGAGGAGCACAGCGGACTACAGTTCCAGGGGGCCCCAAGAGTTGGACATGAATGAGCGACTAAGTGAAGCCAAAAAAAAAAGAAAAAGCGCTGGGCCTGGAGCAGACAGAGCTGGGCCCCAGCGGCCAGTGCGTCTCCTTGTACGAGTCCCGTAGCCTCTCCGCCTTTTTCGTCAGGCGGAAACAGGCCGAAAGGATTGGATGAGAAGATAAAACAGGGAAGAAGTTCGCCCGTGCCTGCACACCAAGGCTGCTCCAGAAACGCGCGCTGGAGGTGTGGGGTGTTGGTGGGGAGCAGGAGCGTGGGGTTTTAGGGTAGGGAATTCACATCCCTCAGAGCTAACTGGATCCGATCCTTGGAATTCCAAAGAAGCCTCAGGAAGGGTATGCTTTTCCCTCCCCAGAACGCAGCGGCGCTGGGGCCAGGCCAGGCTGGGGAAGTCAGGGCAGGGCGGGGCCTGCTACTCACCGCTGTGGCTTTCTCCATCACTGCTGAGATAGGGGTAATATTCGTGCGTTTGGCGTTGGTAGAGATCCGTGTCATAGGGAACTAGGTCTTCCGATGGCTGCTGAGAGAGGAGAGGGTCAGAACTCGGAGTGCGGCGGGGAGACTCCAGCCAGGTTGGCAAGACCCACCCAGGATGTTGGGTCCACACTGAGCCCCTTTATCAGCTGGGAGAGGCCACGCAGAGTGCCAGCGGGGGACCCAGGGGTGCAAGAGCCTTGGCTCCAGCGGAAAGGGGGTGACAGAGACCTTGGAGGGTCAGAGGTCAAAAGAAGACAGGTCTGAGGGGACAGCTCAGTGGCTCCCCCGGCCACCTCACACTCACGCTCCACTGCATGCCCGGGTCCCAGCCTCACACACTCACCCGCTCACAGTCACATCGACATGTCTAAACCACCCCCCAAATGCACACAAACTCCCCCTGACACGTTTCTTCCCACACTCCCAATGTGTGCTCTCACACTCACGTCCACTCACAGCCCTCACACTCACCCCGGGCACACACGCCAGTATACACCCGCCTGTAGGCGCCTGCAGAGTCCCTGGGGTTGACATGCGAATCCACTCCCTCACCTCCAAGCACGCTGACACACACACTCACGCCCATGTCCTTGCTCGGTCACTCATGCTCCTGCACGCCCACCGCCCAGCACACGGGCTTGTCCTCCTGTTGTAGGCCCCAGGCCCCCAGGCTCTCCCGCTGCCCGATGTCCAGGTCCCAGGCCAGCTCAGGGCCCCCACCCCCACGCTGGCTGTCCACACCGATGGGCTTTACAGGACTCACCCCGCGCAGCGCTAAGGCCATGGCTTTGGGGGCCTCTCCCTCCTCCCCTTTCCTCCAGAGACACTCCCTGGTCCCCCTCCCTCCGTCCCCCATCCCTCTCCCTCCCCACCCCACTCCCTGGCCAGGCCCTGGGACATGCACACCCAGAGGCTTCCCAACAGTCACCAGGCCTCTCCCCACCCCCGCACGAGTGCCCAAGGATTGCACAACCGTCACCCCAGCCCTCGGGGCTTGGTTTGGGGGCCAGAGCTGCCTTGGGAGCCCACTTTCCTGGGACCCACTCTGCGTCACCCCTGGACTGGGCCAGGGGGCTCAGGAGGCTCGCATGGAGCCCAGGAGGACATGTCTCCCGCTCAGCTTTAGCTGGGGTTCAGGGATTGAGAGGTCAAGGGTCAGAGACAGGGTGGCCGGGCCCCGGGGCCTCTGGCTGTCTTGAGGCAGAGTGGGCTCTTCCTGAGACCACCCGCTATCACCCCCTGCCTGTCTCCCCCATCTTCTAGGTTCCAGGTGGGGGTGAGGGGGCCGGGCCAGGTCAGAAGCCGGCTGGCTTGTCCCATCTGTGCCCTGCCCTGCGTGGAGCCTGGCTCTGGATCTGCAGACAGCACAGCCCCACAGAAGGGTGTCAAGCTGGGGTGCCTCCCTGGGGCTCTGGGCCTGCCTGGGGTGGGGTGGCCGGGGGTAGGGGGAAGGGAGCTGCCTCCAAACCGGGAAAGCTGAGTCAGATGGGCAGGCCCGGCCAAGCCCTTCCCAGTTACCTCCCAGGGCTCCCCATCCCCGGCTGAGTGCGGAAGGGGGTGAGGAAAGGGAGAGGGGTCCTCTCAGAGGGGCTCGGTGGTGTGACACCTGCCGGAGGCTGCAACTGTCACTGAGAGCGGGAGCGGAGGGGGTCTGCCCCAGACGGCCGCCCTGCCGTCCCTGGGGTCCCCTGGGACGCCCGCTTCTTCACCTCCGGCCTCAGCCGCTGCCCTCACTCTGTCTCTCCTTGGACGAGGTCCTCCCCCAGGCCCAATCTCAGCCCCGGGAAGGCTCTGCCCTCCTCTCCACAGTCTCAGCCCCAGCTGCCTGGCCAGCCTCCGCTCCCCTTGCCGCCCCAGCCCCCGCCTCTGCTGCCGCCACTCGGGGCCCAAGGCCCAGACCTCTCGGGTCAACAAGCACGTCCTGTGTGCCTGGGTGGCAGGGACCCAGGTGTAAGGCAGCCTCGGTCTCCAGGAGCACCCAGTCCAGGGCCCGGACCTTTGGCCTCTCGCCTCCTGCCCTCCAGCCCTTCACTGTCCTGGGGACCGGCTTCCCTCCACGCCAGCCTTCCCGCTCCTCCACCACCAGCTCCCCGCTGCCCTCGCCACCCTCAACCCGGCCCCCCCAGGCCCGTGGAACCCCGGCTGCCACCCAAGCCCCATCTATAAATAACCGTTCAGGCCCCATCGATCACAGCCCCACCGTGGGCCCAGCCCTCAGCCCGCCAGGGCGAGCTTGCTCCAAGGAGGCCGATGGCCCTCTTGCTTGGGTCTCAGGCCCTGGGGCTCCAGGGAGGAAACACCAACTTCCCACTGATAGGGGAAGGCAGGCGGCGGGCTGGCGGGCAGGTGGCGGGCGTCCGAGGGCCGCGGGCTGGGCTGGTGGAGGAGTCCCGATACTCACAGGGGGGACGAGGGGAAACCCTTCCATTTTGCACGCCTGTAACATCCAGCCGAGCTCCGAGCCGGTCAGGTCCCCTGCCTCGGTGGGGGCCAGTGCGGAGCCCCTGGGGATGGGGCGCCCCGTCGGGGGGTGGGGGGGGGCTGGACCGCTTCGGGGCGGGTACAGGGCTCAGGCCTGCCCCTTGAGCTACAGGAGCCCTGGGTGAGCCCCCTCCCTTGACATTGCAGGGCCAGCGCAAGTTCCTGATTTTATCGAAGGCCTGCCGCTGGGAGATAGTCCCCTTGGGGTGACATCACCGCCCCGGCCCGTTTGCATAAATCTCTTGCGCTACAGGAAGTCTCTGGCCGGCTGGGGCAGGTGGTGCTCCAGGGGCTGGCCTGGGAGGCTGAGGGGGCCAGGCCCCCTGCCCAGAGGAAGCCGGGACTGCAAGGGGCGGCCTTGAGGGCTGGGGTGGGGTGGGAGAATGGGAGGGCGGAAGGCTGGTTGCACCACCACGAGGAGGGCCTTGCTGCCCCCCAGGGCCTGTGGAGGCTCTCTCACCCCGAACCCCGCAGATGCCTACTACTTTTGAGACCCCCCACGTGGCCAACAGTCACTTCCTTGGGGGATCGGAGCTGGTAAGGGTGTCCTGTTGGGGCCTCCACGCTCTGGGGTCAGCCTGGTTGGCCTAGGGCTCTGGTCCGGCTAACTGCCAGGCCTGGCTCTTCCTGGGCCCGTAGGCCCCCAACCGCTTGGTCCTACCCAGCCTGGGGCTGGGCCCTGGGGCCTGGTCATCAGCATCGTGCTGGTTTCTGCTTCCTTCCACCAGCTTCATTTCCACCAGAAGGATTCTTACACCCTCCCCTCCCAGCTTCCTAAGGATCACCATGCCTTCCATATCTGTTCCCAGCCCAGATTTTTCAGTTTCCCCACCCCTTACCAATGCCTGACTGTCATTCGAGTCTTCCTAGTTTACAAACTTTTCTTGTCTGTCCATCCATTCGTCTATTTTCCCATCCATTTACTTATCTGTTTTGTCAATCCATCTATTCACCCATCAAGCCAGCCGTACATTCATTTGTCTCTCAGTTTAATCCAGCTCTTCATTCATCCATTTATCTGTTAGTCTATCATCCATCCACCCATTTGTTTATCTTCTCATCCACTGAGCCATCTATATGTCCATTTATCAGCCCATCCATCTGTTACTCATCCACATTTCCATCTGTGTATCCATTGCATGTCAAGCTGTCAGTCTGATCATTCATTGGCCCATTCATTCACTAGCCATCCATCCGTTTATGCATTCTACCATATCAGGTGAGTTCTAGGCTTCATGCCCATATGATATGGCTCAGATGGTAGAGCGTCTGCCTGCAATGTGGGAGACCTGGGTTCAATCCCTGGCTTGGGAAGATCCCCTGGAGAAGGAAATGGCAACCCACTCCAGTTCTCTTGCCTGGGAAATCCCATGGACACAGGTGAGTGGCAGGCTACAGTCCATGGGGTTGCAAAGAGTCAGACACGACTGAGTGACTAACACACACAGGGTTTATGCTCAGTCCTGGGGAAAGAGAAAGCTATTGGACAAGACTCCTGTCTTCAGGGAGTTCCTGATCTAGTCTGAAGGGCAGAAGGATGAATAGAGGCAATTTTTAAGTCTTTGGTCTCTAGTAAGCCCACTTCTCCAGCTCTCTGAGAGCTCCCTTTCCTCTCCTGTGTAGTCTTACCCTTTGCCCTAAGTCCCATTCGAACTAACACTTCGTCCTTTCTGTCAGTGGACCGCAGATACCTGAGTGCTTCTTCACTTGCAGAGAAGGCCAGGGAATGGCAGGCCTGGATTCACCATGAGACCCATCCCATCTACATCTTCACTGATTTTTTGCCTCCACCTTTGGGACTCTCCAAGGAGTCCAGGTCACTGGTCCTCAGGACGCCCTAGGAACCTGACCAAGGCCCCTCCCCAAGAAGAGGGGAGAGGCGGGCTGACTCGGCATCTGTGCCATCCCTGACCCACTTTCTCATCAAGAAGGCCTGTCCCCACTGACTGCATGGCTGTGAGGCTGGGCTCTGCTGCACGAGAGCCACGTCCTGCTTGATGTGTTCATTCATTCATTCTTCGCTTGTTTGGCTTACATGCTTCTTTATCTCCTCTTTTGTTCATTCAATCACTGACGCTTTACTGAAGGTCTCCCGTTTGCTGGGCCAGGCGAGGGGACCTGAAAGTGAAGGAGGCATGCCCTGGGCCTCCAAGAGCTCACAGGCCCAGAGGGAACAGACATGTGAGCAGCTCTGTGCTTCTTTGGGGAGGCAGGGGCACAAGAGGTGCCAGGTGCTCTGGCACATAGTCAGGCCAGGGCCACAGGCAGGGAAGCACGCAGGGGCCAGAGCATGTCTGGCTGAGGGACAAGCCTAAGCAAAGCCAGGAGGTGGGAGAGAACAAGGGAAAAAGCCAGAAGCAAGACCAGACCAGGAGGCAAAGAGCCTTGAGGACCAAGCCTGGGAGACTGGGCTGCCTCCAGAAGCTACTGCGGGGCCTCTGCTGGTGTCAAGCAGGGAGTGTGGGCTTCCCAGGTGGTGCAGTGGTAACAGGTAACAGATCTACCTGCCAACACAGGCGATCGGCAGGTTCAGTCCCTGGGTCTGGAGGATCCCCTGGAGGAGGAAATGGCAACCGGTTCCACTATCCTTGCCTGGGAAATCCCATGGATAGAGGAGCCTGGAGGGCTACTGGGGTCGCGGGGTCACAAAGGGTCAGACTCGACTGAACGACTGAGCACACACCCGCACGAGGAGGGCGTGCGTTGCTTTCCTCCGTGAGTGCAGACAGCAGACCAGGCCGGCTCTGCGTTCCTAAGCCCTAAGTCTCAAGGGGCCACAGAGAAGTGAGAGACTCCGTTGTCCCAAGCCTGGCCAAGCCCCGGGTAAGAAAACCCCCAGGGTCCCAAATCTCAGGAAAAGGGCTGAACTGATTCCCACTTTCTGCGCAGCGTGAGCAGCCTGTATCCATTCCCACGCCAGCAAGTCCTCCCCATCCTTCTTCCCAATGCCCGTCCTCCTTAAGTGCACCAGAAACCTCTGCCCAAGGCTCGGATTCCAAGGGACCTGCTGAGGTCCTAAGCCTTAGGAACAGCAGGGCCCAGCTTCTAAGCAATTCCAAGCAGAGCAGGGACGGGCTGATCATCCGCAACCCCAGGAGCTAGCAACTCCTTCAAGGGGGTGAGGTGGGGATAGTTATTTTCTGCGTGTCCAGCACTGGACTGAGTGCCTCCACCCTTGTGATCTCATGGAATGGGGACAGTCATCTGTTACCCTGAGGCCCAAGAGGTTGATGACTCCCGCAGGGTCACACAGCTTGTAAGCTGGGAGCTGGGGCCTGGACCTGCTTTCTGGGGCTCTCGGAAGGGCTGGATCCCAGGGCAGGGGAAGGAGGCAGAAGGAAGAGGAGCCAAGTGTGGAGCAGACCAGGGGGCCCGGGGGACATAGGGGCCAAGGCGGTCAGAACTGGGGAGGAAGAGAAAGACAAAAACCTAGGAGAAAGAGTCAAAGGAGGCGGTAGAGAGGAGTGAGGCGAGAAAGGGCGGGGTGGGGTGGAGGGGGACACAGGAGGGCGAGAGGGGACAGGCCCTGACGAGCGGAGGTCCGCCTCCGTCTTCCACAGCAGAGGAAACGGGACCAGAGAGGGTCCGCAGTTTGCTGGAGGTCACCAGGAGCGTCTTGTTGACCCCGTAGCTCGAGTTTTTGTGTGCAAGAAATCAGTTTGAGATTAAAAAAAAAAAAAAAAATTAGGTGCTCCAGGGAGTGAGAGGCGAAACTGTTTTTTATTTGTATCTTTTTATTTGTTGTTTCTTTCTGGCCGTGCTGGCTCTCTGCTGAGGCATGTGGACTCCACTTGCGGCTGTGTGGGCTCAGCTGCCCCAGGGCATCTTGCAGGATCTCAGCTCCCCAATCAGGGACTGAACTTGTGTTTCCTGCGTTGGAAGGTCGACTCTTAACCACTGGACCACCAGGAAAATCCCTGAAACAGTTCTTTAAATTACGTTAATGTTTGAATAGGTAATAGATACACATGGTATGAAATTCAAAAGGTAACAAAAGGGGAAATGGTCCTGTTCCCTGTTACCTAATTTTTGGATATTTTTTCTGGAGGAAGTCTAGCAGATAGAAGCACAGAGGCAGACAAATTCTTTTTTAAATTTCACACAGCAAGTAGCACACTGAACACACCGTACTTCACTGTGGTTGTCTTTTCCCCACTAAATCCATGCCCACGCCCAAGCATATAGAGCCCGCTTGTTCTTTTTAATGACTATATAGTATTCTACTGTTTGGGTAAACTGTGGTAGCTTCACATCCTGAGAGACCTCATTCATTCAAAAAACTGCAGGAAACATTATGTACAGTTTAAAAGATAAAGCACACACATACATAACCACCATCCAGGTCAAGAAATGAAACACTGTCAGCACTCCAGAAGCTTCCCCCAAATGTCCTGCCTCTCTCTGGAAGGAAGACTATCCTAACTTTTCCAATAATTATTTCCATGTTTTCTTTACAGCTTTCCCACTTAAGTAAACATCTCTAACAATATAGTTTAGTTTTTACCTTAACAGATTTTAATCTTTATATGAAGAGAATCATAGTGTACATATTCTTGTTGCATGTAGCTGTGGTCCGTTTTCATTGCCATATAGCATTCCATTGTTGAAAGAAAGCTATTTAACCAGTCTCTTACTGATGGATATTCAGGTCATTTCCAGTCTTCTGCTATTACAAATAATACTGCAATAGGCAAAATTTGCTAATTTACACACATGCAAGTGTACGTCTAGGATAAATGCCCCAAAGTTGAAACACTGGGTCAAAGAGTAGTGCTTTCTTTTTTTGCAGGAAAGCTAGAGAGGAGTGTCTACTGGAATAGTTGGGGGAAGATGTGAGTGAAAGTTCATTGCCAGGACTGGCAGGATTGCCATGCTGGCTCCAGGCAGCAGTCCTCACACCTTTACCTCTGCTTGTTTCTAAAAAACATCCTTCGGCTGTAAAGAACAAAACCCATTTTTCTGCCTTACACGAAAACCATGTAGGAGAAAGGCCTGCTTCTGCAGAAGCAAATGTTCAAAGGGAAAGACACTACAATGTTACAAATTCTTTCTCTGTATTTAATTTTCCAAGTCTAATCTTGACAGTTTAGAGATTTGACAGTGAAAAGAAAATCAGCACAACCAAATACAGGCTGAGTCAAAAATCTTTGCGCACCTCCCTGCAGACACTAATAAATAGTATCAGGAATTACCTAAAACAGAAACAAAAACTCCTTCAATTATAAGTAATATTGAAAATGCCACAGCTTTCTGTCTTAACTCA
This sequence comes from Oryx dammah, assembly GCF_014754425.2. Taxonomy (NCBI): domain Eukaryota; kingdom Metazoa; phylum Chordata; class Mammalia; order Artiodactyla; family Bovidae; genus Oryx; species Oryx dammah. Next base: position 74,797,184 of record NW_024070201.1, read on the forward strand.
TTGGAAAAGAGACCAGATAGTTATTCAGATACTATCAATGCAGGTGCCCAGATAGTTCTTTAATTTTTAAATTTTCATTTTTATTTTTTTTTTATTGAAGTACACACAGAAATTTTTGACTTACCTCTTTTGAAGTCAAAAGAGACATTTTTTTCAGTTGATACATGTGATGTATATAACGTTTTATTAGTTTTAGGCTGCGTACTGCACGCAGTCTTAAGTAAATAGGTAGATAAACATGTGCTTCCCAGGTGGCTCAGCAGTAAAGAATCTGCCTGCCAATGCAGGAGACACAGGTTCGATCCTTGAGCTGGGAAGATCCCCGGGAGGAGGAAGGGGCAACCCACTCCAGTGTTCTGGCCTGGGAAATCCCATGGCCAGAGGAGCCTGGTGGGCTACAGTCCATGGGGTTCTCAAAAGAGCCGGACACGACTGAGTGATTGAACAACGAGACACACATGGAGATACCGTCGCATGGTCTTGAGCAAAGGTTCTCCCCACTTATCCTCCCACCAGCAGCCCGTGAGAGCGCTGTTCCCACCCCCGCTGGACAAGCGGGCGGCCACACAGGGCTGGGCCCTGCAGAGAGGGCCAGGCGGTCAGGCAGGCCTGGGTGGAGGAGCGCTGGGTGGCCTTTGCCTGCACTGGGCTGGGCGACTGCTGGGGTAGGCTGGGTGCTATTGCAATCACAAGGCAGGCAGGCAACCGGAAACACGGGGCCCACGTCCTCGACGCTGAGTGCACATGGGGGAGCATCGTGGCCCCTTCTCTCGCAGGCCCCTCAACCTCAGCCCCAAAGAGCTCCAGACGCCCTCCACCCTTGCGAGCGACTGGTCCCGGCGGGACGCGACAGGGCACGTGGGAGGACTCAGGCCTCACACAGCGAGCTGGGAAAGGTGACCAGAAAGAGCTGAGCCCATGTACAGAAATGGCCGTCTTGCAACTTCCTCTCACGGTTGAGACACCGGGAGGGGCTCCTTGGGCCCCTCCAAGCTCTGAGCTCTGGTCCAAGCGCTGGGCTGGCTCTGGAGCGCGTTAGGACATCTGACAAATATTTGCTCAGGGCCTCCAGGGGTCAGGCGACCAAACAGGCAAAGGCCCCCGTCCTCCTGGGGCTGATTCTGGAGCAGGTGGGGTTGGGGGGGCAGGGAACATGCAGAGCAGGCGAGAAGGAGGCAAGCCCTATAGGAAAGGGGATTGCCCAGCTTAGGGCTGCGGCAGTGCGGGGGGCGGGGCGCATCTGCAGTGTGAAGGGGAGCAGGGCAGGCCTCGTGGAGAAATGGAGAATGGGGTCACTGAACCAGCCCTGGGAACAAGTGGACAAACCCGCCAGGCAGACACCTGGGAGAGCTCCAGGAGAGGGGACCAGCAAGGGGCCCGTGTGAGCAGAGCCGGGGTGTTGGGGGAGAAGGTGAGAGGCTTGGGGAGGGGGCGGGGGACGCTGAGGGACACATCGTGTGGAATCTGGTCCTGACTCCGGGAGAACAGGCGCATCACTGCAAAGTTCACTTTCTCATTCAGATCTGAAGCTGGGGCTCTTATCATCCCCCCAGGACAGTCGAGGAAACTGAGGCTCAGAAGGGGGTCCATGACTCAGCCAATCGAGAGACAGGCAAGGCTTAAACCAGGTCTGCTGGAGACCTGGGTGGTACCCAGGGCAGGCGCCCATAATGTGCCAGGGGCCGGGACCAAGGAGCCAGCACCACCGGCTGAGGCCCTCATCGCCTGGCATTAACTCGCCCCACCTCCCATGACCCTGTGAATTTAGTACCAGTACCGTTTTACAGACAAGGGTCACGGGGTTCAGCTGGCGAGGGGCTGCCCAAGGACACACAGCTGGCCCAGGGGGTGTGTGGGGTGGCCCTGGGGCGTGTGCTTCCGCGGCTGCCTCCATCTCGAGTTTCCCCTGTGGGTGCTTTCCTACCTAAAAGTGCTCCTTAGCTCTGGCTGGTTCACAGGCTGAAATCCAAAGCTCTGAGTCCTGTGCTGGAGTCCGCCGCCCTCCCCCTCAACACCCTGGCCAGCCTTTCCCACCCTCCCCCACCCCGAGTGGACCAGCCCTGCCCCCACCTCCAGCCCAAAGACACTACTCAACATTCCCAGAACCTCTTTCTCAATCTCCCACGGCCTTTGCTCACAGTCCCACCCCCTTTCACACTCGAAGGCCTCCTCCATCTTTTTTTTCTCTCCTCCATCTTTTGAGGGCTCGCCTCCTCCAGGCTAAGATGCTCCCTTCTCAGGTCACACCTCCATCGTTCCCCCGCCCTGCTGAGTCTCTCCTGGCACTCTGAACCAGCTTCTGCCCACCTCCCCACTCTCCCCCACACTCCTACCAGCTCCCTGGTGCCAGGGGCTAAGCAGCAGAGATCTCCAGAGTGGCCTGATCTCCGCCATGCCCTGAATCTCAGCTCTCCCCCCACACCCCCCTCCACACCCTTGTCTCCTGTTGACCAGGCCTTTCAGACGGGGAGCTCACCTCCTGGCCACATCACTCAGCCTCCGGCACCTCAAACCCACCGCCACCCACAGCGACTTCCTCCTGCTCACCACGGGCAGCACCCGCCCTGCTCGCTCAGTGAGGACAGGAGCCACTCCCCCCAACTCCACAAGGCCCCCCTCTTCTGTGGAGCCCCCGACACCATCCCCTCCTATCTAGGCACCCTGGATCCTTCCCTACCACTGGCTGTGTAGCCCCTTCCCCTCCCCGAAGCCCAGAGGCCTTGATTCTGTAGAGGTGCCAACAAGACTCAGCTGCACCATGGTCCAGAAGGCAGAAAGAGACAATCTGTGTGAGCCTTCCCCTTGTATACAGTAGGCTTTCAATTAGTGCACATTTCCCTCACTGGCCTCCACAAATGCTGAGTGACCCTGGTGGAGGTTACAGTATGGCTCTAGAGACCTTGATTTCAAATCCTTTCCTTGCCCTGTGTTTGCCGTGTGGCTGAGGGCAAGTCACTTCTCAGAGCCTCGGTATCGTCATCTGTAAAATGGGGACAACAGCAGGATACACCCCAGGGGGCTGTGCGCATTAGAGACTGCACAGGATATGTTTTTATCTGATGCGCACACCCGCCATCCCTCTGGAGGAGGAAGGCTCGGCCCTGTCTCCAAGGGCTCAGGATCTCTGCGGTCCTCAGTTCCTTGGAAGCTCCCGCCCCCTGGCCTTTCCAAAGCCTCCTTGGAAAAGCTGAGCAACGTGAGGAGCCGAGAAGCTGTCTGACGAGAGCCTTGAGAGAGCAGCCTCTCGCCCTCCTTCCCCCTGCCTGCCCTTCTCCCCTCCTCCCTGCCTGAGCAACCAGCTCTCGGGAGAAGACCTAGGGCCCCCAGGTCTGGAGTAGGGATGCTGTGGTAGGAAGAGGGCCAGCGTGTTAGACATTTACAACAAAGCGACGGCACGGGGATCGATCTTATTAGATGAGAAATGGGCCTCAGAGCCGACCCTTATACCGCTCCAGGCCGGAAAGCAGAAAGAGCCAGAATCAGGGTCGGACCAGGCTTATCTTACTCCACAGTCTGTGCTCTCAGCCCAAAGCTGCCCCAGCGTGTGTGACAGGAGCCAGCAGGACAGGGGTCTCTGTGCCCGGTGCGTGAGTGGGAGGGTGCTGAGGGGGCCAGTGAGTGAGGCGCTGACTTGATTTCCAGGCTGTGGGATTCCAGGCTAGTTTGAAGCAGACTAGGGGTCCCCGGGCAAGTGCGAGTGGCAAGCAGTAGACAGGCCTGGACCCGGAAGGAGTTAAATGTATAAGGGGCCTGGGTGAATCAGAGGCTCCACAGGGTGAGATGGAAATTCCCTGTGCATGGCGTGTGGTCACCCAGAAAAGGGAAACGGTGCTTTTCGGAGCAGAGGACGGCGGGGGCTCTAGCCCGGGAGCAGATGCCTGCCTGGGTGGGGCTGGCGAGGGCGTCGTGACCAGGGAGGCCTGGCTTCCGGGTGGGAAGAAGGAGGCAAGGAGCCATGAAGCCAGGCCAGGCCTGGTCATGCTATGGTGTGTCCATGGGCCCTGACAGATGAATAGGAGTTCACCGGGCCCAGAGGAAGAAAGGGCATTTGACCTGAACTGTGGGAACCAGTAGAGCCCAGGCCCAGGGGTGGGACTCAGCATGGAGAGCCTGTCCCCTCCGGCTTTTGTTGGGGCCCTCTTTCCTATCCCACCTGAGGGGCCCCTCCTTACCCCAGGAAGCACCCGTCACCTCCTCCTGGGGTCCCCCAGCCTCAGTCTCCCTCCCAGAGTCCTCAGCATCTTGTCACTCATCTGCCTTCCGCATAGGACTGTAGGCAGGCACCATGTCCTGGCTCCAGAGACAGTTTGCACCTGCTGTGGCTGGCATGGAGTGGGTGCTCTGTGTTTGAAGACTGACAATCCACGGAAGAGGATTCTGACATTCAGAGCAGTTAGGTGAAACGCAGCCCACTGCCTGGGGCTGAGGTGGGGGTGGGAGCCAGGGCTCTGCTTCAGCTGGGACTTGGTGGGAGGCATGGATTGGGGCAGGCAGAGCCTCCTCCTGGGGCCGCGGAGGGGGACCTGGGCCGCTGACGACCAGGTCTGGCAGCTCTAGGGCCCCAGGCCTGCGTCCCCCTCAAGCTTTGGGCCAGCCTGGCTTCCTGCCTTGTCCCTGGGGCTGGGAAACTTGTGTCCTCCCTGGGAAGGAGACAGGTGGATGAGACAGAGCCAGGGCCAGTCAGATGGACAGACAAGGGGACTGGGTGTCAGGAAACCCTGACTCCCGGTCCAGACACTTGCCCACTGAGTAGCCTGGGACACGCGCCTTGCCCTCTGCGCCCCAGCATCCATTTCTGATGGAGACAGTGGGACAGGCTCTATCTGGGGACGAAAAGAACCGACCCACTCTGCACCATCATGAGACAGCTTGTTCATGATTTGAAACGGGTGTTCCTTGCACTGTCTTCTGTCTCTTCCTAGAACAATCCTCTACTGCAGCGCCAGTCCTGCCTGCGGTTCCCAAGCAGCAAGAGCCATGGTCTCAGGTCCAGCGTCCGTCTGTCCCAGCTCAACTCTGCCCCGCAAGAGGGCCTGTGACCTACACCAGCCGGATGAGGGGGCTGAAACCCAGCTCAAAGACAGTAGATGGCTGGGGCCTCCCGCCCAGAAACAAGCCCCCTGGAAGGCCCCGGGTGCCCCCAGGCCCACCGCAGCATCCCAGTTTCCTTGCCCCCATCATCCCCCACCGGGAAAGGTCAAGGAGCCGCTGGAGCGGCTACCGTCGGGCAGGGCCGAGCAGCGTCACGGCGGCCATCGGGGCTGGAGCTTTTCCAGTCACGAAGGGGAACTGAGACCTGCAGGAATGTGCTTCGGGCAGGCCAGAGTGGGCCGGGCCCAGGGGGGAGGGGGCTGCTCCAAGGAGCCCAGGCTCATGGGGTCCTGGGGGTGGTGAGAAGTTGAAGGGGACCCCCCCACACCTCCAAGCAAGTGGCTGAGGGGCCGGGGATGGGGCGGGGGGGGGGGCGGTCACTGCGAGGTCCTGGCAGGTTGTCCAGAGAGAGCTGGCCCGGGCAGTGGGAGGTTGGGGAGCTGTGTGGGGAAGGAAAGAGGAAGCCATGCGGAGCGGGGGAGGGGGCCGCGGGGGATGGAGTGGGGGCCGGGGGGCCTGGAGCCACTCTGGCCGCAGCCACTTCGCTTCTCCCGGTTTCGGTTTGTAAATAGCTGCTGGCTCCGTGCGGGCGGGATGGGCCCTGCCCCTTCTGTGGCCCGTGTCCAGGGAGGTCCAGGTCTGAGCAGCTAGCTGCACAGGCTCCCGCCCTGGGTTTGAGGACCCCCCACTGTGGGAATCGAGGCTGGCCCAGCCTTAGGCCTTGATGGGCAGGTTCTGGTGGGCCCAGTTCTGGGCAGCCCCAACCTGTGGTCACTGAGGTAATACAGCTGGGATAGAACTTGATGACTTGGCCAACACTGGGCTTATTTATAACTGGGCCTCCGTGGGCAGAAGAGCAGCTGCGGAGCCGCCAACTCAGCACTTGAGCTGACCCCAGGCACCAAGGCAGGGGACGGGATGGCAGAGGCCAGGCAGGCCTCCCAGCCCCTCAGGCTGAGCACCAGGGTCTTGGGACTCTGGAGGCCTCTCTGGCTGGAACCAGTCCTTGGCTGTCCGCGATGGACAAGCCTTGAGACTGAGGAGAAGCCACTTAGGAAGTGGGCCCCTCAGAACCTCCTGGGCCGAGCAGGGTAGCTGAACTCAGTCAGTGGACCGGTCAGTTCCCCCAGGGGCACCCAGGCCTCGGCCTTCCTGCAAAGAAATTCTTCCTCCAGACGTCAGATGCTGTCAGCAATCTCCACAAGCAGCCAACTCATCTGCCCTCCCCTTCTTGCAAGAGCAGCTTGAAAACAAAACAAAACACATTCGGGGAAAAGGCAATGCCAAGTTCCCGAGGCCTGGCCCTGGTGGTGGAACCTCCAGGCACCTGACTCCTGGAGAAGGCTCCGGGCCCTCCCGAGGCCCACGTGTCACGCCTCACAGGCACCCATCTCCTTGCCGGACAGACGCGAAGGGCTGGCCCTGTCCCTAGCCCTACTCGTCTTTCTCCTGAGAGAGAATGTGAGGGCGTACCAGACCCTTTCCTAACATTTGTAGGAATACAGAGGATCCGGAGACCTTTCTCCCGCTCGGAACCCTTCCGAGTCAACCTTGTCAGCCACCATTCTCCGTCTGTCCCATCCACAGCCTGTCTCCCTAACCTGGTCCCGGCCTTTTCCGGCCTCCACACCTCAGTTGGAAGTCTGGTTCCCCCAGCAGCTGTGCTCTCCCCTGCCCCCGAGTCTCTCCAAACCCCTCTCTGTTGAGGCCTATGCCAGGCCCCACCTCGGATGGTCCCAGGCTCAGGGCCCATCTTGACCTCAAAGCTGAGGCTCTTGGGATGGAAAAAATCAAGGAAGGTCAGAATTGGGGCTGAAATGGGTGAAGGATTTTAGACTCTGAGTACCATGATCACCTCACGTGAAAGAGGAAAACCAAGGCCTGGGGTGGGTCAGGGATGGCCAGAGGCACTCAGAGAACAAAGGACAGAGCTGAGACCAGAGCTCCGATCCCTGGACCTCGGACCCTCGGGACCACCTGCTCAGCCTTGGGCGGCAGCCCTGCCTGGCCCCTTCCCCTTGGCGGAAGCTGTTGGAGATGGGAGGCATGGGGCCCCTGGGGCTGGGGGGTAACTCGGGCCATCTGCTGCCCGGGCCGGGGCCTGGGCTGCGGGGCCCACTCAGGCCCCTCTGGGCAGGGCAGGCGGGCCGCCCTGCCTGGAGCCGCCCCGGCGGCAGCTGCCCCTGTTTCCACATCGGCAGCAGTGAGTCCGGCGCCTGAGAAAACAGGAAGCACCCAGTCACCACAGGAAGCGTGTGTGCGCAGCCTCCCCGCCCCCGGGCCATTGCAAAACGCCAACAGCCCCGTTACCACAGGCACCACACCGCGGCGGCCCAGGACGCTCCGGCCGCCGGGTCCGCCCCGGGGGCCGGGCCGGCGGACTTCAGCCCTCAGCTGCCTGGCCCCGGCCTCGAGCCGATGTCCAGCGGGCGCAGGGGCGCGGCCTCGAGGAGCCCGAGGCCTGGGCTGCGGGCCTCCCGCCTTCCTCTGGGTGCTCAGCCCCATCCCCCAGAGGCGGCTGCAGCAGGCCCCCCTGGCCGTGGAGAAATCAGAACATGGGGTCAGGGGTCACAGAGAAGCCGGCTCTCCCGCCTAAGGGTTAGCACGGGAGGCCTATTTGACGGCCTTCGACCTGACCGGGCTCCATCCGCCAGCCTCCCGAGGCCGCAGCCTCAGAGCCCGCCACCCCCACAGCCCCTGGGAGCTGTCTGCCGTCAAGCCCACACCTGCCACACCCTCTCGGCCCGGCCCCAGCCCTTCCCAACCGAGACTGTGCCCGCCCCTGGGGTCCTGCCCCCGGGCCAGCCTTGGGGGCGCCCGATGGCGGGTGGGAGTCGGGGCCCCTCCTCGTCCTGCCCTACCTGCCTGCCCCGACTCACCTCTCCGCGACGGGGCTCACCCTTTGGAAGGAGATGGGAGTCCCGCAGGGCCTGCACTGCTCCAGCCCCGCGGACAGCAAGGAAAAGAGAAGAGAGCAGAGCATTTCATGGCTATAATAAATCAAAGGGGGAAGTCGGAGCAGGAGAAATAAGAAACTTCCCTACCCTGGGCACAGGGACCTGCCAGGCGGCAGCCCCCGGCACCCCATGGCTTTCCCTCCTCCTCCCTGCATCCCTGGTCGGGGGGCCCGGATCGGGTGCCTTCTCCCCTAGGCCAAGGTACCCCACCTGCCCGGAGGTCCCCTGGGAACACTGGAGGCCCAGCCTCTCTCAGCGCTGGGCCTCAGTTTCCTCCAAATGGGCATGGGGAGATTCAACAAGGCTGTTTATTCATCTGGGAAGGCAAGGGCTTAGACTGCCCTACATATACAGCTGAAGATGGGTAGGGCCCCTCTGGACAAGGACCCTCAGGGCATGAAGGAGGAGGGAGTGAAGCATCTGAGAAGTCCCAGTGGGACGGCTGGGCTGGGCTGGACAAACGTCTGTGAAAGGAGACGGGAGAGCTGAAGCAAGAGGCAGGAGCACGGAGTGGAGGTGGGGAGAGCCCCAGACTGTGAGAACAGGCAGGACGGTGACCTCAACTCTGTCCCTGCACTTTCTCAAACCAGACCAGGGGCCCAGGGCCTGGGGTCCACAGGGGTCCACAGGGGTCACTGAAGACATCACATCTTCCTGGAGTGTCCACGCAGGTAGAAACTGAGAGTAGAAACTGATTTTTTTTAAGTGTGCGTGGGGTGAGGGATCCCACCTATTTAACAGAATACAAATCTATATGAATTTTTAAGACAAGAAGAAGGAATTTCAGAAATAGATTGGCTAGTTTGGGCCCTGTTGTGAGCAACGCCTCCAGCTTCCCCCACTGTTGGGGTGTCTTTACTGGAACCCTCTTGAGAGGGCAGGCTCACTCCCCTTTACTCCAGGGGTCTCTGCTCTCAGAGCAAATGCTTTGGACCCCGCCTGGGCTCCCAGCCCCCAGGCTCTCCCGGCAATGTCTCCTGAACAGCTGGCAGCCTAGAGCTCAGGGTCCTAGGAGACAGCAGCAGGGCCCAGGATCCCTCTGCGCCTCTGAGATCACGCTGCTTCACTCAACTTCATCAGGCAGATAAGATAAGAAAGTGGCTGTGACTGTTGGAGAGTCCAGGCTGCAGAGCCAGACAGATTGGGGAGCCTGCAGTGTGTGACCCTGGGCAAGTGATCTCGCCCCTTGGAGCCTCGGTTTCCCCACTGGGGAAAGGCCTCACTTGAAAGCCGGTAATGTAGGACAAAGGAGGTCATGGTCTGGGGCCTCACGGTGACCGTGTGGCCAGCAACGCACACCATCTCCTCCCAGAAGCCCCCACTTCCTCCCTCCTTTCCCTTTCACCTGCCTGAGAACCTCTGCTCCCTGCTCTTCTCTGCACGCCCAGGGCCCCTGACCTCCTTCTGACCTGTCCTGATCTGGGAGAGTACCGGAGCCGGGGTTCCCAGCCCTACCCCAAGGCACTCCATCTGTGAGGCAAGGTCCTTGGAGGCTCAACTCTTGCCCTGGCAGGACTCCCCACTTCTACTCACATACTTCCTGCCCTCCCAAGACACCCCTTTTCATCCCCAGACAGCCACACGGTTTGACCAACGGGTAGTGTTGACCAGGCACTCTGTGCACTCCATATCTTGTAATCCTTGCAGTTGGAAGTATTCTTATCCCCATTTCACAGATGAGGAAACAGGCTCAGAGAGGAAGAGGGATTGGTGTGAGGTCAGCTGGCTAGAGAGGGGCAGCTCTGAGCTGAGAACTCAGTTCTCTCATCTATTAACCCAGGAGAAATCCTAAGCAAACCGTGAGGCGAAGCAGTACCTCTTTGTTTGGAAGACTTTGAGTCCTTTGGGATGTCACTGTTGCCCAGGCTCATGTGTGCATGCTTGCGAAGTAGCTTCAGTTCAGTTCAGTTGTTCAATCATGTCTGACTCTGCCACCCCATGAACTGTAGCACACCAGGCTTCCCTGTCTAGTAGCTTCAGTCGTGTCCAACTCTTTGCAACCCCATGGACTGTATAGCCCACTAGGCTGCTCTGTCCATGGGATTCTCCAGGCAAGAGTACTGGAGTGGGGTGCCATGCCTTTCTCCAGGAGATTTTCCAGACCCAAGGAAAGAACCCACGTCTCTTACATCTCCTGCACTGGCAGGCAGTTTCTTGGTTCACAGTCATGGCCTATTCTCAGTTCTCCAGTTCTGTCTCCATCCCCAGAGTCTCCTGCTTCTCCTGGTTCAGGCTGCAGTATGCTGGAGTTAGAAAAATTCCAGCCTCAGGTGACCATAATATCAGAGATTATAAAATCCAGAAAGGTGAGCAGCCTCCTGAATCAAATGCTCCCCCTGGCTCCCTGCCCTGTGTATGCACACCTAGTAGTGGATGGAGACAGGTCCAAGGGGGCAGTGTTCCCTAGTGGTTAGAACCAGGGCCTTGCTGCCAGACATTCATGGGGTCTAAATCTCAATTTTGCAACCAGAGACACACCACTCCACCCCCCAGTGCATAAGTGACAACCCTAATATGGAGAGAAAGATGCCTCTCCTGACCTGGAGATTTCACAGAAGGGAAATTTGCTTCTAAAGGCCAAAGGCTCAGCCCTTCTTCATGCATGGCCTCATTTAAGCCTTGTTACAGCTCTGACGAGTAGGTACTATTATTACTCCCATTTTACAGATTAAGAAACCAAGGTGAAGGAGTCTTCCCAAGGTCACATGGTCCTGCAGAGACTTGAACCTCAGGCCCATGTGACTCCAAGTCAGAGGCACTTACCCTACCCCAGACAGGTCCCCCCTTCCTTTTTTTCCTAGGAATTTTCCCTACCACTGCCAGCCCACAAGTCAGAGGCCCTGAGTGGCTGGCTGGGACTGAAGGGCTGGGCCCTGCCCAGCTGTGGTGCAGTCCCCAAATGCCTGACTGCTCTCGCTCTTGGGCTGGGCTGGGCTGGCGGAGGGCCGCCTAAGCATGCAAGGAGGTGCGCCCAGCTGCAGCGGGGACTCCTCTAGGCCCCAGCTGTCCTGCCTTGGGCCAACCCTGCAACTATATTGGTGTCCGACCCGCTCTTATAGGAGGGGTGTAAGCCCTTCCCGGGTTGGGGGGGCGGGGGAGGGGTGGCCTGCAGGGTGGGGCCAGGAAACCAAGAAGCTGGACTTGCACTTCGCTTGCTTGGACCCCTTTCAAGGCCCGGGGAGAGGCCTCAGCAAATTTGTATTTGTGATTTTGTAATCTTTTTCTTAAAGAGGGCCCCCAGAGTGTACAAGCATACCCAAACCTAGCTCTGTTCCCGGGGTTGGGGGCAATACAAAGAGCTCCATTCCACTCCCCACTTGTTTCCTGATGGCCGGCTCTGTGACTTAGGGCAGGCCCCCCAAATTCTCATCTACACAGTGGGGATCAAGCCTGGAGAGTCCGCAAGAACAGGCAGCGGCCATGCGAGGAACTCAGGGCACCCTTTCTTTACAAAAGGGCCCAGATCTACAAAGGGATTTCACCAGCCTGCGCCTGTCCCATCCCCAACGGCCCTGGGGTGGGTAACTGGAGCTCCCGCCCCCGTTTTCCAACGGAGATGACTGAAGCTTGGAACGGAACGTGCAGGCTGGAGCCCCATCCCCCACGACTGCAGAGGATCAACCCTCGGGGTCGGAGGGAGGGGGCCGCCGGGGCTGAAAGTGGCTCCGGGGAGTTGGGACCGGAGGGTGCGGGGGCGGGCTGGGCGGAGGCTGGGGGGAGGAGGCGGCGTCCCGCACTGTCTCACCGCAGGACCGACCTCGGCCCTTATCTGTTCGGGCAGCTTCCGCCCCCCGCCCAGCCCCCGCCGCAGGCCTGGCCCGCGCCTCCGCCTCCCGAGGGCCCGGCCCGGGGCGCCCCTCCCCCGCGGCCGCCCGCCCCCAGGGAGCGCCCGGGCTGCTGCCCAGCGGAGCAGAGAGGGGCCCGGGGCCCAGGTGAGCAGCCGGAAGTGATAAACAACTCCTGGGAGGGGGCACCATCGCGAGGAGGCCCTCCCTGCCGCAGCACGTCCACCCCAACCCCGACGGGGGCTCCCCATCCGGGCCCCCTCGACCAAATACGGGAGGGCTACCGGGGTCCATTAACGCCCCAGGGAGCAGGAGAGGCAGTGGAGTTGGTCTGCAAGGTGTTCTGAGGGACAGGAGCCCACCACACACGCGCCTGCGTGCACACACGCACGCACACTCGCATCCCTGGCACAGGTGTGGGAGGGAAGAGACGTGGAGACACCTTAGAGAAAGTGAAATGCAAGCCACAAACTGGAGGAGACGTCTGCCTGTCTGCCAGGTCCAACTCATGAAGGATAAACATCAAAAATACATAAAGGACTGTTGCAAATCCATAGAGAAAAAAAAAATAAAACAAAAAAAAAAACAACCCTGGTCCTGCAACAGAAAAACAGATACAAGACATGAACTGGCCTTTGTACAAAAGAAATACGTTTGTCAGTCAACATCTAAGGCATGCTCAAGCTCATTGGCAATGAGAGAAATGCAAATAAAGACCACAATAAGATGCTATTTTACACCATGTGAAGGGCAAAAATGAACGAGACTAACAGCACCAAGCGCTGGAGAAGAGGTGGGGCCGCGGGACCTCCAGTGCATTATTAGTCAGAGCGCGACTCCAGACAACCTCTGGGGAAACAATCTGGCCTTATCTTGTAAAGCCCGGCAGATCCCCCTCCAGGCTAAAATCGAGAGCAACTTTGGCACGTGCTCCAGGAGACAGGGAACATTCAAAGCTGCACTGTCCTGAATAGCAAACATCTAGGAAATGTCCCAAATGCCCATCGACAAAGAGAACGGGTACGTCACAGAGGACTCATTCACACAGTGGCACGTGGCTCAGCAGGGCAAGTAAACTAGCTTCTCCCAATATTGTGGATCCATCTTATTCCCATGAAAGTGTTAGTCACTCAGTCCTGTCCGACTCTTTGTGACCCCATAGCCCGCCAGGCTCCTCTGTCCATGGAATTCTCCAGGCAAGAATACTAGAGTAGGTAGCCATTCCCTTCTCCAGGGGATCTTCCTGACCCAGGGAATGAAGCTGGGTCTTCTGCTTTGCAGGCGGATTCTTTACTGTCTGAGCCACCCGGAACGCCCTTAGTACCCATATCGTTGAGGGAAAAAGCCAGTCCCCAAACACTTCCCATGAAGTTCAAAACCAAGCCAAACCCTATCTCTACAACAGATGATGTGGGTCCCTTCCTTCTGCTACTTTTATTATTAGGAGATGATGTGATTACCCACCCAAAAGACTCAAGAGTAATACTGAGAATTGACCAGAACCAATAAGAAAATGTAGTTGGCTTATCAAAGGAGTGCATAAAAACCATTTGCCTTCCTGTGCACTACATCTAAAATGTAACATGAGATACATTCTTTTAACCACCTGCAAAACGTAAAGTATTTAAAAGTAAGCTTATTAAAGCAGGAGGAGAAGGGGATAACACAGGATGAGATGGTTGGATGGCATCACCAACTTGATGGACATGAGTTTGAGCAAGCTCCGGGAGATGGTGAAGGACAGTGCGCTGCAGTCCGTGGGGTTGCAAAGAGTTGGACACGACTGAGCAACTGAACTGAACTGAAGTTTATTAAGAGTTAGGCAAGAGGGTATGAGAACAATTGTAAAAACAAAACAAAAAAAAAATTCTGAATAATGTAAAAGAAAACAGCTCTTTATTAAAAAAAAAAAAAGCCAGATTGGACAGAATATTGCCTGTCATGTTTATTTTTTCTTTTTTTGTGTGTGTTTATTAAAAATAAAAAAAGAATTGTTAAAACTCAGGTTCCCCCAAGAAGGAAGCAGAGATATGGGATTTGAACGGGGTAACACGTACGGAAATCTGTGAATAAATGTGAATTAAATGGGGTGATTCAAGAGTTGAGGCTCCTTCAATCCCTGGTCGGGAAACTAAGATCCTGTATGCCTTAACTAAGGTCCTGCTTGCTGCAACTAAGACCTGGCACCGCCAAATAAAGAAAGATATATATATATTTAAAAATACATAAATTAAATAAAAGAGAGCCCTGCAAAGTCTCAGAACACAGTGTGTAGCGCACAGGAATTTTATCCCGTTCTGTGCTCCTGAGGCAGGAGAGAGGGAAAGGGAGACATTAAATTGATTTGGATAGACTTCTCCTCAGGGTTATTGGCAAGAGCTTGTCTTTCTTTCCAGAAGCCCACAGTGGGGTGAGGCTGAGGAGGGTGGGGGTGGAGAAGCCCTGTGTATTCAGGGGACAGGGCTCCAGGCTCCAAAGACATGACCACTGAGGGCCTGGACAGACCCAGAAGGCTTCAGAGAGGAGGCGGCCTTGTAAACAGGCTGGATTCCAATCAACAGAGATGGTGGAAGGGGAAGGCCAGGCCGGGCCTGCCAGGGTGGGATGGGAGTCACAACAGGCACAGTAAAGGCAGGGAGGCTGCAGGCAAGGAGTGAGGCAAGGCAGCAGGGAGCCTGGCCACAGGGAGCCCCCTCGGTGGAGTCTCTGGGGCAATGCCAGCCAGGCTTGGAGATTCAGAGGGGACAGCTCCCCAGGAATTCACGGGAAGCTAAGGCTGCTCTGGGAAGAGCAGGTTGAGACAGAGTTAGAGTCGCGGGTTCCAGAGGGCACATCCAGTGTGGAGAGATCGAGCCGGAGGCGGTAAGAGCAGCGGGGCCCCGGGTGAGCCCCAGGCTCCGCCTCACGCCACCCTGGGCCCCCTGAGCCTCAGACGTCCTTCTCCAAGCAAGCGATTGCTGCCTCCCTGCAGGCCCCCATGGAAAGCCCAGAGAAGGCCGGCTCTCTCACAGAGGCCCCGCTCTGGAAGCAGGAGGAAGGCGCCCAGCCCCGGGCCTCCAGCCTGGACCGCCAGAGGAGGAGAGGGTTTGGCAGGGCCTGGGCAGTGCCGGCCATCGCCCGGTGAGGAGCAGTCCCACCTTCCAGAAGTAAGGGGGCTGAGGCTGCTGAGAAAGGCCCCCCAGTAAAGGTACCAGAGCCAGGAACAACGTGTTACAGTCAGACCCTAGGCAACTCAGTGAAATCAGAGAAATTGGTCTGCGCCACCCCTCACCCCCAACCCTGGGTGCCAGATGCCTCCAAACCACAAGGAAGGCAGTGTCCAGGCTCACCTTGCCCTGCTGGAGTGTGCCGGCCCAGTGCCGTGACCCAGGCAGCCCCTGAAGCCTGCAAACTGACTGATGAATGTGTTGGAAGCCGTTCATCTGTGCTCGGAGGAGAGGAGGGCGTGGCCCCTGTGTCATCCTCTGTTCATCACTGTAATACCTACTTTTTTATATACGTACGTTTTAAAATTTTTTCTTTTTAATATTTCATGAATTTGGCTGTGCCTCATCTTACTTGCGGGAGAAG
This sequence comes from Oryx dammah, assembly GCF_014754425.2. Classification (NCBI taxonomy): domain Eukaryota; kingdom Metazoa; phylum Chordata; class Mammalia; order Artiodactyla; family Bovidae; genus Oryx; species Oryx dammah. The sequence goes on from NW_024070201.1 coordinate 74,812,587, forward strand.
GCAATGGCACCCCGCTCCAGTACTCTTGCCTGGAAAATCCCACGGACAGAGGAGCCTGGTAGGCTGTAATCCATGGGGTCGCGAAGAGTCGGACACGACTGAGAGACTTCACTTTGACTTTTCACTTTCATGCATTGGAGAAGGAAATGGCAACCCACTCCAGTGTTCTTGCCTAGAGAATCCCGGGATTGGGGAGCCTGGTGGGCTGCCGTCTACGGGGTCGCGCAGAGTCGGACACGACTGAAGCGACTTAGCAGCAGCGGCAGCAGCATCTTACTTGCAGCCCACAGGATTTTTGACCTTCCTTGTGGCCTGCAGGATTCTTTTTTTAAAAATACTTTTATTTATTTACTTATTGGCTGTCCTGGGTCTTTGTTGCTGCGTGGGGCTTTTCTCTAGTTGAGGCCAGTGGGGGCTACTCTCTAGCTGCAGTTCATTGTCGTGGTGTCTCTTCTTGTGGAGCAGGCTCAAGGCGCCCACGGGCTTCAGCGTTTGTGGGGTGTGGGCTCGGTAGTTGTGGATCCTGGACTCTACAGCGCAGGCACCGGAGCTTAGCTGCTCCACCGCATATGGAATCTTTCTGGATTGAACCTGTGTCTCTTGAATTGACAGGTAGATTCTTTACCATTGAACCACCAGGGAAGCCCCAGCATGCAGGATCTTTAGTTGTGGCATGCGAACTCTTAGCTGCGGCCTGTGGGATCTTAGTTCCCTGACCAGGAATTAAACCCACGCCCCTGCATTGGAAGCATGTGACTCAACCCACTGGACCACCTGGGAAGACTTGATTTTCTCTAGTTTTTATTTACTCACAGTTATACATGGGCACATATATATACATCTCACAATACCTCTAGTCATCCTCCTTGTCATGAGTTTAAACTAGTGGATATATTTAAAGATATTTCTACATTTCTCTTTTCTTGTCTACATCCGGAAACCCCTGGCAGATCGAACTCACCATTTTTAACAGCCACACTCTCTCTGGTTCCCCCACTGAACTCTAGATGGGCTCTTCTGGCTCAAGACCATTTTCCAGTGTCATCCCAACCCCCAGTACATTAAGGAGTCTAATGTTGGAAATTCTGACCCGAGTGAGAGGAAAGAGCAGAGAGAAGGCAGCATGTGGTGTTTCTAGCAGGGTCTTGCCCATCCCCTTACTGGCGGCCAGCAGTCCTCAGCTCCTAGTGGCAGGAATGCTGACTGTGTTATTGTGAAATCATTTGTATATTGTGAAGTGCTTTGCATGTGATGGAGTGATTTGCATAGGCAGGGAGGGCATCTTTAGAGATCCCAAAGCAGCATCCCTGAGTGTCTTCCTCCCTTTACAAAGTAAGTAAGTTGGGGCTTCCACTTCGGAACTCAGGAAGCGGAACAGGAGGGCGCCCCAGCAGACCTAAGGGTCTGGTGGATGAGGCAGACAGGACTTTCAGAAGGAAGCTGATCCGCTGTGTAGCTGCGGGTCTAGGAAGGGCAAACGTGGGCGAGTGCGGTAGAATAGGGCAACTGGTGTAGCACGGGAGAGCCCTGTGCTGTCAGAGCCCCGGGTAACAGAGTGACACATGGACCCACCGCAGGAGCAGATGAGGGTCAGAGGCTCGGAGACTCCCAACCCCGACACAATCTCTACCCAAGTGCCCCTTTCCTAGTATTATATGGTCCTGGCTGATTCCCCAAGAAGAATGCAAACGTGGAAATGCCAAACCAGATTTCCATGATCCTGCAAGTGAGACGCCCTCTCACATACTCTGGGTCCAGGAACACCCAGGCTTGGATCGGGCTTCCGCCATCTGTGCGACCCTGAGCTAACAGTCCCCGCCTTAATGGGACAGACCGAGGATTCAGTGAAGACAGTACGAACAGAGTGAATGGCACGTCGTAGACGTTCAGTTAAACTGCAATAATAACAATAATGATGCTACTGTTTGCTGCCCTCGTCTAAAGTGACGGAAGCACAGGGTCTCTGCTCCCCAAGGTTTGGAGTTTACCGGGCAGCAACGTCGGGCCACCGTGCATTGGACTCCAAAGGGTTACAAGCCCTGGAGACAAAAGGCTTGAGGTTCCCAGTGAAAAACCAAAGCATAAAAATAATTCGATGAGTAAGAATAAAATTCCCTCTTCTGAGGTTCCCGGGGCTAGGCCCCTCCCTGTGGCAGGCACTTCTCCTTTCCCTGGCTCATGGAGGAGCCAGGCCCGGCTGACTCAGAGCGGGAGCACCGCAGCGGTCCCCCGCCCCGCACACCCGGACCCCGGCCCGGGGCGGCGCCGTCTAGCGGCCGAGCGCGCCCCCGTGCGGCCGCGGCCGGCACTGCCGCCCGAGAGAGGAAGCGGCGGCCGGGCCCCGCAAGCCCAAGTTCCCCGGCCGCTCGCGGTCCCTGCGGGGGCCGCTGCCTCCGCCCTCGCGCAGCCAGGCCGAGCCGGGTGCCCACGGGGCTCCCACTTCCGCCCGACGCTCCCCGCCGCCGTCCCCGGTCCGGCCCGAGCGGAAGTGCGCCAGCCTCCTGGGTCCCCCATAGCCTCGAGGCGGAAGCGCGCCCCTTTGCCGCCGCTCCCCCCGCGACCCCGCGGCGCGCGGCGCGCCGGGTTCCGGACAGGTCCCGTGTGACGTGGCC